>NC_084623.1:21490745-21685745 GCF_033978795.1 Nerophis ophidion | reverse complement strand
TTAAAAATTTTCTGCAAAATTGTTTGTCCATCAAGTTTTGAAATTAACTCTGGGTCATTACCGGGCCAAATATGGCCCCCTGATTAAAATCATCATAGGTCCCCATTTAGAATATGTTTTTAAAAATAAATTTTTTAAGCCACCTCTGCGCTTATGCACTGCACGTTTACGTTTATGTCATAAGTCAGCAACCAAGAGGAGCTTCTGTAAACTGTTTTGAAAAGGTGTTATTATAATTTATATTCCATATAATGTTGTGTGAGAATCCATTTGAATGAAGAATCGTGTTGAATTTGTAATCGATTCCGAATTAAATTGTCACCCCAATTGGAACCAAATTGAGTCGTAAGATTAACATCCCTAGAAAATGTTGCCTCTCTGTACCGAATCGAAAGTTCTGTCCTGATTACCGTAAGCAGATATTAAACACATGTGCACGTCCGTGTTCCACCCTGGTATACATATAGTATACCTACCGTACTTACCTAAATATCTGTATTTTCAGTGTTTGCCGGCTGAGAGCTGGAGTACGCTGTGTGGCGCACCCAGAGCTACAGCTTATAGTACAAAGTACGGGGGTACCAAAAAGCCATCATCAAAAAAGAACTCTGGTAGGTTCAATACACTCCTCGACACAAAATATGCCTTAAAATGATTGAAATCTAAGATAACTACTGTTTGTCTAAAGCTCACGAGAGGGTCTGTGTTCAAAGTGTCATCTGTTTGAAAAACGACTACTTTTGAAAATATTGTTGTATTTGTGAAACTAATGACACTGTTGTTCTTTTTCATGTACGGTACTTTTCAAATTGATACGTATACGGTAGTTGGAATTTGGCCTACAGTGGGGAAAATAAGTAGTTGATCCCCTGCTAATTTCATTAATTTGTCCGTCCACTTTCAAAGATATGAACAGTCCAAAACCTTTATGGAGGTTTGTTACAGAGAGAGACATAAAATAAAATAAAACATTGAATAAAGGTAATGAATTCACTTTGCAAGTGTTTAAACCATGAATGATAACAATAATAATATTATTATTACCAACCAAGGGAGGATTCTTACCCCACAGACCAGCTATGTGCTCATGGAGCACACAAGTATGTTCTGTTTCTTTAGGAAAGTACCCCTTATCTCAACTCTTTATGTAAATAAAACACACCTGTCATAGAAACAATATCTTTCATTCCTATCTCTCCACCACCATTTTAAAGACTAAAGAGCTGTCAAAGGAACATTGTAGACCATCCTAGACTGGAATTGACTACATGAACAACAACAAGAAACTTGGCGAGAAAGTGAGCACTATTTGTGCAATAATTGATTGACAGAAGATAACAGACAATCTCTTTCACTCTGGAGCTCAGTGCAATATTTCACCTGGTGGGGTCGGTGGAGCTGCTTAATGATATCAGGAGTTTAGTGCACAGTCATCAAGAAAAGCATTTGTAACTTTGCTGTCATGGTGATATTGTGCTGTGCTGAAGAAGACACATGTACAGTCTGAAGTGTGACAATCAACTCCTGATCCTGAATAACCTACATAAGACCACAAGGAGAAGGGGGTGTGTTCCTATGGGACCGAAATAGAGGTGTTTGTCGTCAAGTGGACTGAACGTGTTTGTTTGCAGAGAACTGTTAAAAATGATTCCAACAACAGCATCCCTACTGTCAAACATGGAGTTGCAAACATTGCGCTTTAAATTGTTTCGCTGACCAAAATCTCCCCTGAGATGTTTGCAACCCGAGAATTTCTCTGCTAAATACTAAGGGCCTGGTTTACTAAAGGTTTGCTTGTACTAAAACACAAGCAAACCTAATAGCACACGTAAAGCTGATCTACTGAACGTGTGCAAAGTGGATTGCGTTTGTTAAGTGAGCAGAATAAGGCGTGCTATTCAATTTGCGTCTGTCTTCATTAAATGCAAAATATATACTGATCATAAAACCCCCCACAATATTAGAGTAGAAGATGCAAATACAATTGTTTAGCACGCACAATGTGATTTATCAACTTTGATCACTATTGTGCGAGCACTTATTTGCGCTTTATTTAGCTCGTGTGAGAAGGACGTGCAAACTGACAGTCCCACACTAGGCTGCAGGATCAGGGCTCGCGCTGCACAGACAGACGATGCACTGACGAGAATTCTCTGTCCCACATGTGTGTGTCAACACTTTGGACGGTAGAACTAAAAAATATTCGACACATCGTTTATTTATCTAAATCATTACATTTATAGCTGCTAGAGGACTTTAAGGGCTGATTAAAGTGAGGCGTTTTGGTGTCCTTAATATTTTTAATGACATTTGTGTTTTTTCACATATAATATATATTATTAAAATATTTCACATGTGAAAAAAACTTCTTGAAGTATGAATTTTGGCGTTTTGAGCAAAGTAAGTCCAGCCTCCTTCCCATGCACCGTCAGCGGTGAAAAAGGGGAAAAAAAAGAAAGATATTTGTGTCAAAGTAGCACTGCACGACTGTTTCTAAAAGGCCCATAAAAATTCTCCTGCATGTTTGAAAGCATAGCGAAACACCACACGTAAGAGCATGATAACATACATAAATGTGCAGTAAATGAGAGTGTCTCCGTACACACAAATTCCGCATTTAAGTAAGGCAGCACCACCTTACAATTGCACACGCAGTCTTAGTAAATTGTATGCAATACACCTACTAAAAGTCCACGCTATTTTATAAATTGCACTTGCTGTTAAGCACGTGGTATTGGGATTTTAGTAAGTAAGTGGCAATTGAGAACCAATATTTCCTCAATCAAATACAAAATAATTGATTACCTTTTATTTAATGGATTTATTTTACATTCTGTTTCGCTCTTCTACAATACATCTACCAAACAAATTTTGGACTGTTCATACAGTTAAGTTTGTGTAAATTAGACAAACTGCTCTTTTTTGGTAGCTATTTTCCATGCAGATATTTTTTTTAGCCTTGGCAGCTTTCACAGCTTTGTACAGTGGTACTTTAGGATATGAGTTTAATTGGTTGTCCATGAATGTTCTCATTTATCCAGGTGATTATCATCTCAGGCCATTCAATCGATCACAACTGGACTGTTTGGTTTGTCTTAGAAGACATTTCGCCGCTTATCCCAGTAGGCTTCATTAGTTCGTGCTCAAAGACTTAGTTAGATATGGTCTGACTAGATCTGACCAATCTAAGTCTATCAGCAGTTTAATTGGTTCTGTGACGCAGCTCGTACCTTGAAAAAACTTGTATTATGAATCAGCGTCACCTATTGAGAGTAATTGAAAATCTATTTCTTCCGTGATTGGCCCCCGCTAAAACAGCACAATTTTAACTTGCCGTTCAGATATGATGGAATGTACTACAGATAACTACATCAGTTTTATAATGTAATGTAATAATAATGTAAAACATTTACCTGGTAGCAGACTTCTACGGTAACTCCTTCCAGCTGCTTCTCAGTTAAATACACCATCAGCAGCTTCTCTATATTTTCATCGATAAATGTCCATTGTTAAGATATTATTTTTACATTTTTGGCTGGCGTTATCGACTCATTATGTTTCATTATGATGCAGACTAGCAGTGCTATGCTCCAACTGCTTTACCAAGATACTTAGCTAACACACTCGGTCATATTCTTCTTCGTAGCATTCTACTTCACGCTCACTTTTGTCTTCCCCGTGGTTGGAAAATCCAAGTTATGTCGATCTCCAGTTATAAGCTAATGCTTGCGCGCAAGATCTGAGATTTTGTTCAGATTTTACGGGGTTCAGTGTAACATTCGCTACGCCAGCTAGCAGTGGGGTGACTCGTAACCCAAATTTTTGCACGCAACCCAAAGCATAGCAATTGGTTAAGAGACAGCTCGTACCCTGAGATACCACTGTATACTTTACTTTGTGAAATACTATTGAGAGTCTATTCTAAGTAGTCTCTGAACATTATTAGGTCTATGTAGCAGATCTGAGTACTTTTATATTTATATTTATCACACAGTTTGGGTACACTGATGTGAAAGACAAGAATGTGAGATCCTGTCAATTCAAAACAACAACAATTAGTGAAATATATTTGTTTATTCATCATTTTTACTTTTAATCCTAAAGTCCCAGTTTGTGTAGAGTGTCTTGTAGTGTCTATTTCATTTTCTGTAATCCTGTCTTTATTTAGGCAGGTAGGTATGCAATACTGCTTGCACAGAATCGGATATCAACTCACTAGGTGTTTTTATGTTCAATATTGTTAAACTTGGAATGTAGTGCACATTTATTTTTATTCTTCGACTTTGTGAATGTATTAATGAGATGTTTTACCCTGTCTGCTTGGTTTCTTCATCCTAGACAAAAAACAGGTTAAAACATACTTCGATATAGAGAAACTTGTTCAGCACAAGAACTATGACTTTCCCAAGAAAGGTGTTCCAGTACCAGCAATCAATTTAGCAGCACATCCTTCAGTCCCAACTGTAAAACCTGAGACTGTGGTCGCAGTGCCTGCAGTAGAGGCTACCAATCGTGTTGCTGAAGCCGATCCTGCATTTTCTGTTGCGCCACCAGCTGAAATTGCTGCCAAATCAACCGTCACAGTCCTCGAAGATTTGCCCAAGGCTGTTCTCTCAGAAGCTAAAGTTGCTGTTGATCCTGTGTCTGAAGCGGCCCCTCTACATACTGTGGCCGCCAAATCTGTGTTCGAGTCTGTGGCTGAAACTACAAGTGTGACATCTCCAGCCAAGCCTGTGGACACAGTTGCCCAGATGGAATCTTCCACAGAATCCAAGAGTACAGCCGCCTCCGTGAAAGCTGGGATGAATGTAGTGGCTGAAGCTCCCCTTGCAGATGTGGCCGCAGAGCCAGTCGTTGCAGCAGTCCCTGTGAAGGATGAAGCCCAGCCTGTTGCAGCTGTGCCTGTGGCTGAAGCTGCCCCCATGGAGAATGCCCCAGAGCCTGTTATTGAAGTAGTCAGTGTAGAAGCTACAGCTCCAACTGTAGCTGCAGAACCTGTTGTTGAAGAAACCCCTGTGAAAGATGTGGCTGAGCCTGTTGCAGAAGTTGTCGCTAAGCCTTTGGCTGAAGATGGCCCCATGGAAGCATTTGCAGACCCTAAAGAAGCTGCAGCCGAGGCTGTGTCTGAACCTGATGCAGTGCCTGCTGTTGAAGATATCCCTATGAAAGATGAGTCAGAATCTGTTCTTGAAATTACAGCTGAGCCTGTGGCTACAGCTGCCCCCTTGGAAGCTGCAGCAGAACCTGTTGTTGAAACAGTTACTGTAGAAGCTGCAACAGAACCTGTTGTCGAAACAGTCACTGTAGAAGCTGCAGCAGAACCTGTTGTTGAAACAGTTACTGTGGAAGCTGCAGCTGAACCTGTTGCTGATGCTGCTCCTGTGGAAGAAGCTGTTCCACTTGTAGTTGAACTTGTGACTGCTGAGGCTGCAGCTGATGTCTCCGCCCCTGAACATGACGCACATGAGGTGTTGGACCGTGCTCCCGTTATAGATGAAGATGCAGGAGAGAAGCTGCTGGAAGAGCCATCTGGTGAACCACATGCGGGTATACACAAAAAACGCCTAACCCAACTCTCCCACAATCCTTCTATTTTCCTCTGTGGACCCTGTAGTTTACCATTATTATTATTTAACTTGACAATAGTAAAAAACAACTTGCACATTCTTTTCATCTTAAATGTGCTGGCATTACTTTTTTTATTTAAGATTTTTTGTTACAGATACAGTATACAGGTGGTCCTCAGGCTATGAAGAAGTTACGTTTTCTAGGCTGTAATGTAAGTTGAGTTATATATAACCTATAGCTAAATCAACACCTACGTTTGTCACCATGAACACAGAACACGTGAAGGAAATATAAAATACAGCAATACAAACATTCAATACATCAGTTACATCAAATGGGGTTTAAGAGAACTTCTTAATGTCTTGCACATTGGAAAGGATTTTGCAAGAGGGAGAGAGACAGGCTTATTTGGAGGAGGAAGTCTCAATAATGAGGCCATTATGCTGCTTTGTTGTCACTGTGCATTTCATAGGAACATATCTTTTTACATGTTCAAAGATACCATCTTTGTCCTTATGATGGTCACAGTGTTTGAATGGGTCAGGGTAGCAATGCAGTCTATGTTGATTTATTTATTTCTAAACAATTTGCCATGTCTAATTTTACTTGTTTCAAAGGCATGTAAGATAGTGCCTTTTTTACCCATATCCGATTAGCCAACATTGCCGAACACTTAATTTTCAATACCAGTTTAAACAGATACCAATAGCAGTTATTTCCTCAAACTAATGTCAGGATACATGTAGTGTGATAAATGAACACATTATGCTCTTTTACTTTGATGCCGCTGGATACATTCACAAATAAACACTTTTAAACAAGACAAATACTGGAGTGTAGTTAGTAGTTTTAAAACAATTTAGGGATGCACAAATAATTTTTTTCAAGCCAATAGAGCTAACGTTCTGCTGGTCAAGACGAATACTGATAACTAATTTATAGGTACTATTTTTTGAAAATTTAGATTTAACTGGAGTTTCTGCTTCGTTGCGTCTGTGTGCTGGCATCTTTGTCGGCTTTTAAAACACTGTCTTAGCAATGGTAGCGTTTCGCGGCGCAGATGTGGTTGGATATGTTGAAGCTTGATGTTTTTTCCATCCTCGCGGAATGTTTGCAGAACTTTTAATGCAAATAGAACGTCAAAAGTCTTCCTCTGAAACAGTAAAGAAGTTTCTAAGGTAAGAAAAAATGACCACTTGATTTGACACAGGTAATCTAGCTTCATGGAGCGTTTTTTTTTTGTTTGAACCATTATAATTAATATGTAAATTATCTTTCCTACATTTATTGTGCACCCCTCGAGAAAGTGCCATATTTTTTTCTGATGTTTTGTCTCGACAAAAGTGTCATTTACAAAAATCATGCGCAATATTTCAAATACGTTTGTATTTTATTTATATACTTGTTTCAACTGTCAACAAGTTAGAAAGGTTAGTTTTTGAGTACATTAACATAAAGTAATTTAATTTGATAATGTTGTTAACCATATAATTTATATAACTGTAAATCTTGGTGTGACACAAGCATTTGTATGAGATCAAAACATGAAACCGCACTAATAAACATACAATCATTAAAATGTGTATGTTTATGTATTTATTCTTTATTGATAATGTTAATGGCATTAGGCGTTGCGATTTGGTTGAAGATTTGTGCAGCGATGCAGGAGAAAAACTTCTTAGATGCTGTCACATACTGTATTTTCTCCTCTATTCTTTTACCTTATTCGTCTTGTTTCTTGTCTCCATTTTAACAGAGTATAGTTTAGTATAGTTTTTTTTCATTATAGACCTTCACTACTTATCCTTTGTATGTGACTCAGAATGATTTTTTCTGAAGTGTGATATTTGGAGTATCGAAAGAAGACATCTTACTTCCCCCTCACAACACCATCGCTTTACACTCATCTTGCAAATTGTATTTTCATTATTTAACGGATACATTGTCAAATTTAGATATAATACCACACTCCAAAGATGCTAACAGCAAACCTGTTGCTCTGTGCTGCACAAAGCAGTTTAATACAGGTATACCGATATAATTACCGGTCAGCTGATATTGTTGGACATCCCTACTTTTAACTTAATTTTTATGTTTTTTTGGCGCACTGCCCCCAGAAAACTCTTCCTGCGGAAGAACAGCATTTCCGTGCTCTGTGTGGCGCACAAGATGAATGTATTCTTTCAAAAATGTAATGTTTACAGACCAAAATTTTGTTTTTAATACATTTTTTGGTACTTCTTCGTAACCAAAAAACATTTTAAACCGGCGACCACCTGTACATCAAATGAATTACTAATGCATGTATTGACGGCACAGTATTTACTAACAATAATTTGACAAGCTGTATTACTTTTGGACTTTTTTCGAAACTCTGCCTGCTAATTTCCCTAATGTTATATCTCTTTTCACGGCAAATGTTTGTTTCAAAGAGGTTTCCTATCGTTGAAAGTTCGGATGTATGTGTGATTATTTCCCTTGACCTTCCTAACATTTTTCCCATTTATTTAGGAGTCTTTAGTGGAAATACTTAAGGCATGCAGTCTTCACTTTCCCTTAGATTGTACACTTGTCTTGTGCATTTTGTTTTGACACACACGCACAGATACTGTGGGTAAACTAGTGACGGGCCATGAATGTCCAAACTACACTTCGTGTGTCTGCCTAACCTGGTCTCTTGTTCTCTGACTTCTGTAGCCACTTATTGTCTTGCTATTCTTTGTGTGTTGTTTGTGCATTTTACACAAAGGTTGTTTTTTGTGTTTGTTTTGTTAAAACCAAGATAAGCTCTGTTTTTTGAATGGTCAAAGATTTAAAAAAAATGTGTGTGTTTACTTGTGATTCTTAGCTCAAATGGACCCGATTCAAAGGCTCTTCCTGGACTCCATACGCCAGTATTCAACACAAAACCAGTAAGTATCACTATCAGATGTGACAATCCCCACCTTCTGGTTTTTCTTAAGTGATGAAGAATATTCTTGAAGTATAGCTATTTCCTCATGTACTGTAAGTGTGAATGTCTGGATGCCAATGAAGGTAGCACTCACTTACTTGGTTATCAGTGGTTAGATGGGTTATATATTGGTTGAACAACTGCTGCTTTCCTTGACCTGTATTGTAGCCTTTGTCAGTAAAGCCTGCCATCGGCCCCTTGTATTCTTTAGTGCAAGGGAAATGTGACATATCGACACAAGTGAACTGCATATTGACAATCAGCCAAGAAAATAACAACGCAATGAGCCGTTGCTTGATTGATGGAATGTTCCAACACAGATGACTGCATAATCCAACTGCCTCTAAATATGGCTGTGCAGCAAAAGACACGCTGGATGGCTCTGGGTGTCTGAAGAAGCACAAGTTTGCAATCAAAAAACGACTCTCCCAGAAGACGTTTTACCCTGTGACACAGATTACTGTCCTGTTTTACTGCATTTACCAGCCAATATGAGAGATTCACACAAATGATTGAGTGCATCATCTGTGTCAACCCCCAAGCACACTGCCGCTTTTTAGTTACCACTTTAATCATGCAGTGCTAGATGAAAAAGTCTGCATCTTACAGGAAGATCGTTATTTTCATACTGGAAGAAACACCTGCATGCATGGAAGTATTGCATGGACCCTTCCTCACAGGACCAAAATCCTGTTGAGAACTTGAGGGCATTTCTGTTAGGTGAGATTTGGGTTGACAAAACTGTTTTTTGGAGGCTGTGGCTGCTGCGTTAAATGTCGACGGTAAACAGCCAAAGAATCACGGCAAATTTTGTGCAGAGGTCTTCACGACTTCACAAACCACCAACAAACCTGTGAGGTCAACATGTTGATGCTATAGTGTACCTTTTTAGAGCTCTGAATATATGAGTCATGTATGCATTTCTCCCCCATGATTGGCTAATCTGTTTCAATTCAAAATAGCTAACAAGGAGTCTAATTTACCTTTCCTGATATTGTGCCTCCTTCTGTAGAATTAGTGGCGAGCCAGTTGATGCTGGTCCGGAGTACCAGAAAGCCCTCGCAGAGGAGATATCTAAGCTACAGAGGCTTTATGGCGGTGGGGACCTCACATCTTTTCCAGAGTTTAAATTCCCAGGTACTGTACACATGTTATCCATCTATGTTAGACGAAAGCTCAACCATAACCATTTTTCAAAACTGAAGACTCTTCCAACCACAAGAACTTACATTGGCAAATGCCGAAAACAAGCAAGCAGTCCCAAGACCAGAAGATGTCATGAATAAATTCATAAAACTAAACACTAATGTAACAAACTTAACAACATTTAATAGTTAAAGGGAATTGCACTTTTTTCACAATTCTTCTATTATTCAAAATCTTTTTGTAAGACAAGAACACATACCGTATTTTTCGGACTTCTAAGTCGCAGTTTTTTTCATAGTTTGGCCAGGGGTGCGACTTATACTCAGGAGCAACTTCTGTGTGAAATTATTAACACATTACCGTAAAATATCAAATAATATTATTTAGCTCATACACGTAAGAGACTAAACGTATAAGATTTCATGGGATTTAGCAATTAGTGACAGATTGTTTGGTAAACTTATAGCATTTTGTATACGTTATAGTTATTTGAATGGGTCTTACCATGATATGTTACGTTAACATACCAGGCACCTTCTCAGTTGGTTATTTATGCCTCATATCACTTTATTCAGCCTGTTGTTCACTATTCTTTATTTATTTTAAAATGCCTTTCAAATGTCTATTCTTGGTGTTGGGTTTTATCAAATACATTTCCCCCAAAAATGCGACTTATACTCCAGTGCGACTTATATATGTTTTTTTTTCCTTTTTTATTATGCATTTCCGGCAGGTGTGACTTATACTCCGGAGCAATTTATACTCCGAAAAATACGGTACTTTATTTTCCGAACTGGGATATATGCCGCACAGACTAAATTTTAGAAGAAAAAAATATTTTTCCATATATTAGCCACAACGGACTATAAGCAGCAGATATATACATTGCAAAATTAGTTATTTACACAGAAAGATTCTGTAAATGTTTATTTACATACCTGAATTGTTTCCATACAGTGCCTGTAACACGGCAGTAAAACGGTTGATTAAACAAAACAGAAGTCACCATTATGGACCCACTAGCTGCAGAAGCTAGTTCTCCAATCAGCTAAATAGACTCAATAAGTCCACTGTGACGTCTTTGTGAGTTTACTGAGGAATTTGTAAAACTGAAACAACACAAAAAGAATGCCGTTGTTAGTTAATACTAACACAGACACTTGTTAACGTGTTAGCATTTTAGCTAATGCTAACGACGCCAGCGTCATTACATTACAATGGCACGTACAAATATGCATGAAAACACTTCCACAGACATTACACATGTGACAGTTTAATAAGTATAAACAATTTTAGTTATACTGTAAAACTTACGACTGTTATTTGGAGTGATGAATAAAGAATCCATGCGAGTAGAAAAGCTAAAGATGGAACTTTTAACACAAGTATCCCACATTGTAACAACATTCATTGTCAAAGGAGAAAAGCATAGGACTGTACTCTAGTTTAAAAGGAAACTAAAAAAATACAATAAAATTACACCATTGCGTTACTTTTGATGTATAGTTTTGAAATATTTGAATACGTTCCCACAAATAATGATGATAGCTTTTTGTTTTTCAGAACCCACCTTTGATGAAGTGGTCCGTAAGTGAAAACCTCCCGCTGAACATGACCAATGCTTGTGAATATGTGCTGCGTAGAGAAACATTGTCTGTTTACAATAAAAATTATCAAAATACAATTCCAAGTCTTTTTCTTTGTGGGAAGAATGGAACGTATGATATGTGTGATGGGGACGGGAAAACGTCAGTGATGTGTACATCAGCAAATATTTAAGTGAAATGGATTAGGGTTGGGTGTTGAGCCATTCACATCTTATTTGATACTGTAGCTACAATATAGACACCTAGTAAGGCTGCTGCAAAGTGATGTTAAACTTTTTTTTCCTGCATTTAACTTTACAACACAGGCATCCTATTTTGAATCATGTTGAGGCATAAAGTTGGGATCAGAAATTAGCTTACACTCATCATGAGAGTACGTCATTGCAGTTGTGGGCCTTTTATTGATTCTGTTAAACAATAATTTTTTGAAGGTGGAATGATTATAGAATGTATTTTTTTAATTATTTAAATTTCCTTAGAATTTGGTGATCTTTTGGGGGGAATTTTTGAAAAACCAGATCAGTCTGTATATTGATAAAAGTTCAACCTTCAAGCACCATGTCAGTGTTTTCACAAGTTCATTGACTCTTAAATGCGCCAGTCATCATTAGCATTTGACATAAACACTGTAGTTGAAAGGGGTACTCACACTAGGTCAATTGCACCATACCTGTGTCCACTTCACACCTAAGGCGCAGGTGTTAGATTAAAGGCCCAGGGTACAGGTCTAGCCCGCCACAACATGTTATGTGGCCCTCAAAGGCCTAGGAAAATATGCATTAATAAATACCTCATCATTTTGTTCTTTTCATTTTCCAGGAAAAAATATATGTACCACATGAAATTGCATGCCTTTTCAACTTTAATATTCAATATTGCAACAAATATTGTATTATTATACTTTTCAAACACCGTTTTTTTTTTTTTTGTTAAAATAAAAATAAATACTATTATACCTGTTTGACATTTGATTTCAGAGCAAGTAATCCATCAAATTGTACACGGTAAAAATTAAAAAAGAAACATTTAACAATGTTTTTTACAGCATATTACTGTAAAGTGAAACAACTCTACTGCCGTTTCTACTGTAAAATTCTGGTGACAGGGCTGCCTTTTTTTTTTTTTACCATAAAATCTTTAGTTACAGTTTTTTACGGTAAAAAACTGGCAGCTTAGTTGACAGAATTTTTCAAAACAGTAGTACAGATTTTCTATTCAAATATATGTTGTAAAAAAACACCTGAAATATTACCATAAAATTCTGGAGACTAAACTGCGAGTATTTTACTGTATAAAAAACAACAGTTACTGTTTTTCTATTTACTATAATATGGTGTAAATAATATAGATATAACAGTAAAAAGCTGGTTACGAGCTTTGTAGAGTAAAAAAATAGTTTTTTTGTTTTGCATTTTACATAAAAAATATGTATAATGATACAAAACAGAGGCAAATTCATATATTATTCGCTGTTACAAGCGGCCTGCTGATGGCAGCCATAATTGTAAACTGGCCCTCAATGAAACCGAGTTTGACACCCCTGACCTATAAGGCATCATTTGAATAGTGTGAGCGTACTATTCCTGTCTTTTGACATGAATGGAAGACATGGTCTCGGGCCTGGAGCAATTTAATCATAAGCAACACATTTTAAAATACAGTGGTCCTTTTAGATACAAGTTTATTGGGTTCTGTGATGCAGCTTGTTCCTAAAAAAAACTTGTATTACCCATTGAAATTTGTTTTAAACTAAAATATAGTTTGTTCCCACCAAAATGATTTTGTAACATGCTTTTTAAAAAGAAAAAATAACTTTTGGATAAGAAATTTTATATTAAAAACAATAAGATAAGATGTAGTACAAACAACTACAGAGTGGTACCTCAATTTAAGAGCACATTTCGTTGCATCCCTAAGCTCGTAACCTAAAACACTTGTACATCAAATCAGTCCCGCCCATTGAAATTAATTTAATTTATTCTCTATTTAAAGGTACAATGCACAGATATATTAAACTCAAAGACAGAGATGTTCTGCACCAGATTATAGCCAAACAGCTAATTTTCATCTGTAGTCCCTGGTTACCTGAATTAAAAAATATACAATGAATTATGCAATAAATTTAAAACAATACAATTTGCAAGTAATCAAATTATGAACAGTCATGAAATGCCCTCCCATTGAGACATACTTGTACATTACAACCACACTTCTCATTTAGATGCATCACACATAGACAATACACGCGCTCTTCTTATATCCATCCATCCATGCATCCATTTCTACCGCTTGTCCCTTTTGGGGTTGCTATCTCAGTTGCATTCAGGCGGTAGGCATGTTACACCCTGGACAAGTCGCCACCTCATGGCAGGGCCAACACAGATAGACAGACAACATTCACACTCACATTCACACACTAGGGCTAATTTAGTGTTGCCAATCAATTTATCCCCAGGTGCATGTCTTTGGAGGTGGGAGGGAGCCAGAGTACCCGGAGGGAACCCACGCAATCACGGGGAGAACATGCAAACTCCACACAGAAAAATCCTGAGCCTGGGATTGAACTCAGGACTACTCAGGACCTTCGTATTGTGAGGCAGACGCACTGACCCCTCTTCCACCATGCTGTCCTCTTGTCATTTGTAAAAAAACAACAACCGTAATTAAATCTATTTAATACGTGCTTAGTCCTCTAAAAACACCACCATTTTAAAATGTAAAATGCCTTTTAAAAAAAAAAAAAATTTTAGACAGGAAACAATATTTTAGTTTTGTGGCTTTTTTTAAACATTATTTTTGCAAAATTGACTTTATTTTGCTCAATTATGGTTTTTTTTTTATATGGTTCTGCTATCTGATTACATCTAATATAAGATATATTGTCACTGTTTAAGCTGTTGATAAATATATCATGTTTTTTCCCTAAAATATTTCTCCCAACCCCTTTATTCACTATTCGTTAGGTCAGGATTGCTAAAACTAAAAGACATTGTAGAATTGAACACTCTATTAGTGATGTTCAAAGCTAGAAATAAAGTTCTTCCGAAGGATTTACAAAATGTATTTGTGTTCACGTCTGAAGATGAAAACCACAGAAGGCCGTATGACTTTAAACATCCGAGAGTGCGAACAAATTTGAAACAAATGTGCTTGTTTGTTACTGGTGTGAAAGCATGGAATTCTCTAAACAAAGACTTAAAAAGCTGTAAGAATATCTTTGAATTTAAAAAGAGTTACAAAAAGAGAAAACTGGAATTATATCAAACTGAATTTTGATTTAGATTGGACGTGTCATTGTAAAAATGCTTTTAAAAATTAAAAAGTATGTTGGATTTCGGGTGTTGGTGGAAGGAACAGTTAGAAAGTCATCTAAAATAATTTGTGTTCAAGGGGAACATTCTGACCAGACCTATGTAAGCGTCAATATGTACCTTGATGTTGCAGAAAAAAGACAAGATGTTTTTTTAACCGATTTTCGAACTCTAAAAGGGTGAATTTGGCGATTTAAACGCCTTTCAATTGATAGCCTGTAAGAGCGATGACCTTTGACCCGTGACTTCACAACATGAAACGATCCGCCACTTTCTCAATCTCATTACACACACCAAGTCAAATCAGCTCTGTTATTTTCCGTTTTTTCGACTGTTTTCCCGTACCTTGGAGACATCATGCCTCGTCGGTGTGTTGTCGGAGGGGGCATACATATATAAGAATAGTATTCTTCCATCTGCTCCTTTCTGATCATGGAAATGCATAAGAAACAAAAAAAACACTGAAAGTGTCAACTGTACGTGACTTGTATATACCGGTATGCATTTTCATGAAAGGAATAAAAATAAATGATGATGATGCTGATGATGATGATGATTCTGATTAGACCGTACTTAGTAGGAGTTCAAAAGTAAATTAAAGGCCTACTGAAATGAGATTTTCTTATTTAAATGGGGATAGCAGGTCCATTCTATATGTCATACTTGATCATTTCGAAATATTGCCATATTTCTGCTGAAAGGATTTAGTAGAGAACATCGACGATAAAGTTCGCAACTTTTGGTCGCTAATAAAAAAGCCTTGCCTGTACCGGAAGTCGTAGACGATGACGTCACCCGTGTGAGGGCTCCTCAAATCTTCACATTGTTTATGATGGGAGCCTCCAACAAAAAGAACTATTCGGAACGAGAAAACGACAATTTTCCCATTAATTTGAGCGAGGATGAAAGATTCGTGGCTGAGGATATTGATAGCGAAGGACCAGAAAAAAATGAATAAATAAATAAAGTAAAAAAAAAAAAAGGCGATTGCATGGTGAGCGATTCAGATGTTTTTAGACACATTTACTAGGATAATTCTTGAAGATCCCTTATCTGCTTATTGTTTTAATAGTGTTTTAGTGAGATTTTAAAGATTGTAAAGACATACCTCGAGGTCGGATGGCTGCGGTGAACACGAAGTGTCTCAGAGAGAAGCCGAGGAGCCAAGCTCACAGCTGCCTTTTTTGACATGACAGCTGCTGCAGGACGACGAATAATCCATTGATGTGTCCGGTAAGATATATATTACAATTTCTCCATCCAAAAACATGCTGGTTGACGTAGAGAAAACATGTTCGCTTGACCGCTCCGCTAAAGACAGCTGCAATCCACCGCTTTCCACTAACAGCATTGTTCTTTATAGTCTCCATTATTAAATGAACAAATTGCAAAAGATTCAGCAACACAGATGTCCAAAATACTGTGTAATTACGCCATGAACAGAGACGACTTTTAGCCGTGTTTGGTGCAGCGCTAATATTTCCTTACAGTCCGTGACGTCACGCGTACGTGTCATCATTCCGCATCGTTTTCAACAAGAAACTTGTGGGAAATTTAAAATTGCAATTTAGTAAACTAAAAAGGCCGTATTGGCATGTGGTGCAATGTTAATATTTCATCATTGATGTATAAACCATCAAACTGCATGGTCGGTAGTAGTGGGTTTCAGTAGGCCTTTAAATGACAAAACCTTTCAACTATCTTGAAAATGTTCAAGTAAAAAGTGTCAATATTGGTAATAATGTCACCGTACTGTATTTACTTGGTATGAAATCAACACCAACATTTGCTGCATCACCCACCTCTAACCAAAAGGCCAATAAAAAACCCATAAGTGTATTTGGAAAGATTGAAGTTGTAAAAACATGTAACAATTTTCAAAACAAACAAGAAGGCTGCATAAAGAGCAACCGGGAATGGATTAGACTATTTTTGACGAAATTTACTGAAGCAGAAGTATTTCTTCCACGCCTACTGTACAATAACCACGGACATGGAGAAGGTGTACTACCAGTTAAGCACTACGGGTGGCAGCAGTTCGCCATTGTCGCGTCAAGACTCTCACACTCAAGAAGAAGAAAGAAGGGGACTAGACAAAAATGGCGACCTCCTTGCTCCTCTGTCGAAGGCTAGGGACACTTAAGGTAATGCCCTCGACACTTATTAGCTTTAATAAATATACAAGTCTTAGCTTTAAAAAAAGGCATATGTATAAACCATGGCATTAAAACGTGATGTTTGTAAAAAGCTCTCACCAGATACTTAAAGGCCTACTGAAATTAGATGTTCTTATTTAAACGGGGATAGCAGGTCCATTCTACGTGTCATACTTGATCAATTCGCGATATTGCCATATTTTTTCTGAAAAGATTTAGTAGAGAACAACCACGATAAAGTTTGCAGCTTTTGGTCGCTAATAAAAAAGCCCTGCCTGTACCGGAAGTTGCAGACGATGTGCGCGTGACGTCACAGCTGTGAGGGCTCTGTCACGCCAAATTTCTTCCCCCCTACAAACCCCCCCCCCCATTTACTTCCGGGGTCATGATTAATACAGACGTTTTGTTAACACTATATTATAAAAATATAACGCTATATTATAAAAATACAGACGTTTTTTTAACTCTTTATTATAAAAATAATTAAAAAACAATTTACAAACACAAGCTATGGGATGACGCATTTTCTTCCGGGGTCACGTTTCCTCTTATGTCATCCCATAGCTTGTGTTTGTAAATTGTTTTTTAAATTTTTTTATAATAAAGCGTTAACAAAACTTCTGTATTTTTATAATATAGCGTTATATTTTTATAATATAGCGTTAAGAAAACGTTTGTATTAATCATGACCCCGGAAGTAAATGAGGGAGGGGGAGGTTTTGGTAGGGAGAAGAAATTTGGCGTGACAGCTCCTCACATCCTCACACTGTTTATAATCATAGCCTCCAGCAGCAAGAGCTATTCGGACCGAGAAAGCGACAATTTCCCCATTAATTTGAGCGAGGATGAAAGATCCGTGGATGAGGAAATTTAGAGTGACGTAGTAGAAAAAAAAAGGCGATTGCATTGGGCGCGATTCAGATGTTTTTAGACACATTTACTAGGATAATTCTGGGAAATCTCTTATCTTTCTATTGTGTTGCTAGTGTTTTAGTGAGTTAAATAGTACCTGATAGTCGGACGGGTGTGTCCACGGGTGTGTTGACGCCAGTCTCTGAGGGAAGTCACGGCAGCTGCAGCATGACAGAAGCTCTGCTGATCTCCGGTAAGAGGCGACTTATTTCCACAATTTTCTCACCGAAAACTGCCAGTCGACATGTAGTCGGGATCCATGTTCGCTTGACCGCTGTGACCCGTAGTAAAGCTTCACCTCCGGGAATTTTAAACAAGGAAACACCGTGTGTTTGTGTGGCTAAAGGCTAAAAGCTTCCCACCTCCTCCTTTCTACTTTGGCTTCTCCATTATTAATTGAATAAATTGCAAAAGATTCAGCAACACAGCTGTCCAAAATACTGTGTAATTATGCGATGAAAAGAGACGACTTTTAGCTATGCGAGGAGCTGGGCTAAAATGTCCCCTCCAACCAATAACGTCACAAACACGCGTCATACGCGTCATCATTCCGCGACGTGAAACTCCGCAGGAAATTTAAAATTGCAATTTAGTACACTAAACCGGCCGTATTGGCATGTGTTGCAATGTTAATATTTCATCATTGATGTATGAACTATCAGACTGTGTGGTCGGTAGTAGTGGGTTTCAGTAGGCCTTTAAGTGACTCACCACCGAAGGAGCTTCAAAACAATGTTCATTTTTGTAATGAAAGATTCCAGGTTGAATAGACTTGGAAATGTAAAGTTTTCGATTAAATAGTTTGTGATTAGTCAAATAAATCAAGTGACATGACGGCACACTGCATTAAAAGTATAGGACTGCGTTTCCAAATTAAGTTAATTTGACGGCAGATAAGGTCATCGATGGGGTTACTGGTGATTTACTTTAAAAAATGTCAGGACTGCGTTGCAGTTGTAACCTTTTGTAATAAACCAATTGTGTCAAATTGAGTGAATTTTGTTTCCACTCTTCCATAAAAAAAAAATAATAATAATAATTAGATTGACAACACTAAATTGGCCCCAGTGTGTGAATGTGAGTGTGAATGTTGCCTGTCTATCTGTGTTGGCCCTGCGTGTGCACCGCTTTCCGCCCGATTATAAATGAGCTAGGCTCCGGCAACCCCGAAGGAAATAAGCGGTAGAAATGGATGGATAGATGGGCAACACTAAATTGGCCCTAGTGTGTGAATGTCCATCCATCCATCCATTTCCTACTGCTTATATTTATAGTGCGTCTGCCTCACAATACGAAGGTTTTGAGTAGTCCTGGGTTCAATCCCAGGCTCGGGATCTTTCCCGTGAATGCGTGGGTTTTTCCGAGTACTCCGTTTTCTTCCTACTTCCAAAGACATGCACCTGGGGATAGGTTGATTGGCAACACTAAATTGGCTCTAGTGTGTGAATGTGAGTGTGAATGTTGTCTGTCTATCTGTGTTGTCCCTGCGGTGAGGTGGTGACTTGTCCAGGGTGTACTTTGCCTTCCGCCCGATTGTAGCTGAGATAGGCACCAGCGCCACCCGTGTGTGAATGTGAGTGTGAATATTGCCTGTCTATCTGTGTTAGCCCTGCGATGAGGTGGCGACTTGTCCAGGGTGTACCCCGCCTTTCGCCCATGTGCAGCTGAGATGGGCTCCAGCACTCCCCGCGACCCCAAAAGGGACAAGCGGTAGAAAATGGATGTATGGATAGAATTACAGCGGTGTACTTCTGTTGATGATTCAGACAAAAACCTGATAAGCGTGTCGATTTTTTAAGTAACGTTTTTTAAGGAAAACAAATCAACTTGATTTATAAAAGTAATCAAAAAATGAAAATAATCAAATGTATATACTTGGTCTTATGTTTCACTGTTTCAATGTCAATTTCTCAGATGGTATAATTGTTGATGACTGAAGTGATATCAACCAAACCTAACCCCCTCCATACCCTACCCCCCGGATTGTAAATAATGTAAATAACTCAATGTATATACTCTGATGATTAACTTGCGTGATGACTGTATTATCCTGATTGTATATACAGTGGGGCAAAAAAGTATTTAGTCAGCCACCGATTGTGCAAGTTCTCCCACTTAAAATGATGACAGAGGTCTGTAATTTTCATCATAGGTACACTTCAACTGTGAGTAACAGAATGTGAAAAAAAATCCAGGAATTCACATTGTAGGAATTTTAAAGAATTTATTTGGAAATTATGGTGGAAAATAAGTATTTGGTCTCTTCAAACAAGGAAGATCTCTGGCTCTCACATACCTGTAACTTTTTCTTTAAGAAGCTCTTCTGTCCTCCACTCGTTACCTGTATTAATGGAACCTGTTTGAACTCGTTATCTGTATAAAAGACACCTGTCCACAGCCTCAAACAGTCAGACTCCAAACTCCACTATGGCCAAGACCAAAGAGCTGTCGAAGGACACCAGGAAAATAATTGTAGACCTGCACCAGACTAGGAAGAGTGAATCTACAATAGGCAAGCAGCTTGGTGTGAAAAAATCAACTATGGGGGCAATTATCAGAAAATGGAAGACATACAGGACCATTGATAATGTCCCTCGATCTGGGGCTCCACGCAAGATCTCATCCCAGAACCACACGGGGGGACCTGGTGAATGACCTGCAGAGAGCTGGGACCAAAGTAACAAAGGTTACCATCAGCAACACACTACGCCGACAGGGAATCAAATCCTGCAGTGTCAGACGTGTCCCCCTGCTTAAGCCAGTGCATGTCCAGGCCCGTCTGAAGTTTGCCAGAGGGCACATGGATGATACAGCAGAGGATTGGGAGAATGTCATGTGGTCAGATGAAACCAAAATAGAACATTTTGGTATAAACTCAACTCGTTGTATTTGTAGGAAGAATACTGAGTTGCATCCCAAGAACACCATACCTACTCTGAAGCATGGGGGTGGAAACATCATGCTTTGGGGCGGTTTTTCTGCTAAGGGGACAGGACGACTGATCCGTGTTAAGGAAAGAATGATTGGGGCCATGAATCATGAGATTTTGAGCCAAAACCTCCTTCCATCAGTGAGAGCTTGGAAAATGAAACATGGCTGGGTCTTCCAGCATGACAATGATCCCAAACACACCGCCCGTGCAACGAAGGAGTGGCTCCGTTAGAAGCATTTGAAAGTTCTGGAGTGGCCTAGCCAGTCTCCAGACCTCAAACCCCTGGAAAGTCTGTGGAGGGAGTTTGAAAGTCTTTGTTGCTCGGCGACAGCCCCAAACCATCACTGCTCTCGAGAAGATCTGCATAGAGGAATGGGCCAAAATACCAGCTAATGTGTGTGCAGACCTGTTAAAGACCTATAGTAATCGTTTGACCTCTGTTATTGCCAACAAAGGTTATATCACAAAGTATTGAGTTGAATTTTTGTTATTGACCAAATACTTGTTTTCCACCATAAAATACAAATAAATTATTTAAAATTCCTACAATGTGAATTCTTGGATTTTTTTTCACATTCTGTTTCTCACAATTGAAGTGTACCTATGATGAAAATTACAGACCTCTGTCATCATTTTAAGTGGGAGAACAATCGGTGGCTGACTAAATACTTTTTTGCCCCACTGTATATAAGAAAAACATTATTTAGTTTTTCCCGTTTGTTTTTAATACTGTTTCTTGCCACCATGAAGTGTGTGTTTTTTGTGTCAAACAAATTGTATAATATGCAAAAATTATCAAATTTTTTGATGCAATACATCTTTGCACAATTTTGACCAATATTTTAGATCAAAGCATAATAATTGTGGAAATGTATTAATACGTGCTTTGAGTACATTATGCTTGTGTAATACTTTTTTGTAACCTTTATTTTGTTCGCACAGTCAGGCCGGATGTGGCTTTGCTGGTGGTTAGCTTGATGAAGAAAGGACTTGAGGATGCTCTCCTCCCGTTTGTACGTTAAAGTTACATTGATGATGCCGTGCACAACAACACAAGCAGATGAGATGTGTTGTGGGTGTGTGGATTGTGCTTGCAATCTTTTGCTTTGTAATTTAGCTGCTGTTTCAAGTGACCGCCTTGACATTGTTTAGTTCTGGATGTGTTTAAGGGGTAAAGGTGGAGACTTGTCCAGGGTGTACACCGCCTTCCGCCCGAATGCAGCTGAGATTGGCTTTACCACCTGCCGCGATCCCAAAAGGGTCATAAATTATTTTCCATACTTAAATAGGAGCGTTACCCAGACCACAAAACTTCTTGGCAGTAAACCTCCAAAAAATAGTGTGTGAATGTGAGTGTGAATGTTGTCTGTCTATCTGTGTTGGCCCTGCGATGAGATGGCGACTTGTCCAGGGTGTACCCCGCCTTCCGCCCGATTGTAGCTGAGATAGGTGCCAGCGCCCCCCGCGACCCCGAAAGGGAATAAGCGGTAGAAAATGGATGGATGGATAAATAGGAGCGTTACCCAGACCACAAAACTTCTTGGCAGTAAACCTCCAAAAAATAGTTTTTCTCAGGTTTACATTTTTACACTTTGCCCTATTTTGTTACACACAATTAAGTATTTCTTACATATTCCTTATTTTCGCACTTTATTTAATGAGGTCATTGTTCAGTGTTTATTGCGATTGTAGAATTTAGTTTCCATGTATTATTTTCCATGGTTGTGTTGACATTTTCTTTCTTTTCTGCCTTGAGAGCTAAAGAGATTACATTTGAAATAAAAATGTTTACATGTTTTGTATTTTCGATAGGTTCCAAAAAATCAATAATCGATATTGACAATATAAAAAACTTATATCATGATACTGTTTTCAGCCATATCTAGTAAAACGACACCTTGACACAAGTTACTGGACACGAATGGACAGCGCGGAAGAGAAAGACAAGGAACAATCAGTTGTCTTCCTGCTGCAGCCATAGTGTTCAAGAACACCACTAATTGGAAACTTGCGCTTCACGGTGGCAGAGGGGTTAGTGCGTCTGCCTCACAATACGAAGTTCCTGCAGTCCTGGGTTCAAATCCAGGCTCGGGATCTTTCTGTGTGGAGTTTGCATGTTCTCCCCGTGAATGCGTGGGTTCCCTCCGGGTACTCCGGCTTCCTCCCACTTCCAAAAACATGCACCTGGGGATAGGTTGATTGGCAACACTAAATTGGCCCTAGTGTGTGAATGTGAGTGTGAATGTTGTCTGTCTAACTGTGTTGGCCCTGCGATGAGGTGGCGACTTGTCCAGGGTGTACCCCGCCTTCCGCCCGATTGTAGCTGAGATAGGCGCCAGCACCCCCCGCGACCCCAAAAGGGAATAAGCGGTAGAAAATGGATGGATGGATGTAGGTGTGCCGGTATGAAGGAAATCTGTTGAAAACATGCAAAATGAAACCAGCAGTCGGAACAAATACAAAATAAAAGACCGGACAGGTCGAGGAAATACTAAACATGACATTTTGTCTATCTGTGTTGGCCCTGCGATGAGCTGGCGACTTGTCCAGGGTGTACCCTGCCTTCCGCCCGAATGCAGCTAAGATAGGCTCCAGCAACCCCCGCGACCCTGAAAAGGACAAGCGGTAGAAAATGGATGGATGGATGGACATTTTGTTATATATTGATATTGTGCTTTTTTTTGTTGTTAAACAATGCTAAATGACAATTAGATTACTACAAGGCATGGCTATTCAACTAAGTTGGCCTCAGGGCCAACTTTCCAGAACGCTAAGGAACAAGGAGCAGACTTCTCCCTCTCCAATTTCTATTTTGAGAACCAGCATTCTTTGCAGTGAACATTTGTTTTTGGTCTATTTCTGTTGTCAGAGTTACACATTTCCGAGAAAAATAGCCATTGTTTACCAAATACAAGTGTCGACTGCAGTGGACGCTGGCATATTGTAGGTTAAAATGTCAATGCAAGGATTTGTCAATGTGTTTACTCTGGTCCAAGTTTCTGTAATTAGCAGGAATGCTCTAGCGATTCTATAATATTGTATTAGACCAGGGGTAGGGAACCTTTTTGGCTGAGAGAGCCATGAAAGCCAAATATTTTAAAATGTATTTCCTTGACAGCCATACAATATTTTTTTAACACTGAATACAACTAAATGCATGCATTTTTAAGTAAGACCAACATTTTTTAGAGTATAATAAGTCTCTCATTCTTTTTAATAACATTGTTATTCTGAAGCCAACTGATAATAAATAAAATACATCTGACCATTAATGTGACTTCTTGAACTGGTGCGGTAGAAAAACGGACAAATGGATTAAAATGCATGAGAATGTTTTAGCGCTCCCCGCGACCCCAAAGAGAATAAGCTGTAGAAAATGAATGGATGGATGGATGTTTTGTATTTTGAACGTTATTTTTAACACTGTGATTACCAGCGGAGTTATTCATTATTTATCTCGTTAAGTAATTTCAGCTAAGATTTATCGGAGAGCCAGATGCAGTCATCAAAGAGCCACATGTGGCTCTAGAGCCATAGGTTCCCTACCCCTGTATTAGACTCTTCAAAATGTAAAAACTGATGTCAGTCCCTGGCCGGATTTGGCCCCCTCCCCCCACCCTCCAGCCACCAGCTGAATAGCCCTGTCTGTCATAAGATCATATTGTGTGTGATACCATTGATACCAACATGTTAGTTTGATCCGGATCCACGTGACCTTGATTTGTGCTTGTGTGTGGTTTCACATAAAAACATGTTTGTACGAAAATGTTCTAATTGTACCAATATTTGTCCTTTTTTGCATGGTCTTCCCAGTTGGAGAACTGGGGCATCTTGAAGAGCTGCACTGGTGCTTTTTGCACCACTCAGACCGGAGAGCCAATAAAGACTGCAAAAAAGAGTAAGGCCATTTGACGCAGAAAGTAAAATCTTCACAATATTTGAAATTTTTTTTTGCATTTTTTTCCTCACACTATATAGTTTTGATTTTATGGTATTTTTATTTATTTCATGATGCAGTAGTGCAGTGTTTCTCAAATGGGCGAACGCGTACCCGTGGGGGTACTTGAAGGTATGCCAAGGGGTACGTGAGATTTCTAAAAAATATTATAAAAATAGCAAGATTTCAAAAATCCTCTATAAATATATTTATTGAATAATAGTTCAACAAAATATGAATGTAAGTTCATAAACTGTGAAAAAAAATATACAACAATACAATATTCAGTGTTGACAGCTAGATTTTTTGTGGACATGTTCCATAAATATTGATGTTAAAGATTTCTTTTTTGTGAAGAAATGTTTAGAATTAAGTTCATGAATCCAGGCGGATGGCTATTACAATCCCCAAAGAGAGCACTTTAAGTGGATGATTACTTCTATGTGTAGAAATCTTTATTTATAATTGAATCACTTGTTTATTTTTCAACAAGTTTTTTAGTTATTTTTACATCTTTTTTTTCCCAAATAGTTCAAAAAGACCACTACAAATGAGCAATATTTTGCACTGTTATACAATTTAATAAATCAGAAACTGATGACACAGTGCTTTATTTAACTTCTTTAGCTCTTTTTTTCCAACCAAAAAGGCTTTGCTCTGATTAGGGGGTACTTGAATTAAAGAAATGTTCACAGGGGTTACATCACTGAAAAAAGGTTGAGAACCACTGCAGTAGTGCAGAGAGAGTATTGAAAGGTAATGTAGAATGCATAAAATTATTCAGTAAGTCACCCATCTAAAAGGTGGTTCATATGATCTTTAATCTTATTTTTTGAACTGCAGTCTGTGGCACCAGGGCTTTCCAAAAGCTTCTTCTGATTACCGCCATGTTTTTTTGGGAAAGTGTTGAATTTTGGTAAACATCCAGCTGACTCAAAAAAACATAATGCATGCCACGAGCAGAAAAGCAGCAGAGAATAGAATGATACTGAAGGTGTTTGGAGCAGGTTGTCAGAAGCCGGTATTTAAAAATTCAAAGTGTATTTTAAAGAATCCTTAAATAAATAAATAAAATGTTGTTATTCATTCATTTAAAATTACTTCAGATGAATATAAATGCTAATAAATGAGTCCAAATATCATTACTGTAGATAAAAAACAAATGTAAAAAGATAATGAAATAAATATAAAGTATTAGTCAGTAGATGTTTGTGTGAGTAGATGTTTGTGTAGCTTACAATTATATTTCACAATTTAATCATTACAAAAATTAACTATGTCTGGGAATACAATCAATGAATCAAAATTATTTGGACAATACTAAAGGGGATTATTTTTTTCAGATGATGAGAAAAAAGCTCTGGAATGTGGTACATCCTAGGGATGTTTCGTTCAGGTTTAATGCTGCCGATTGCAATACCGATCACACGTATTAACCGAAATTTTGAAATTTGTTTTTACATTGAGTGTTATTGACAGTGTAAAAATATTAACACATTTTTTTCCAAACTATTGACAAAACAAAGTCAATAATACACAACAGCGAAACCGAAGCACACACACTACCATCTACCTCTGTTTGGAATCCTTTGGCATTTGCCCTCAAAGGCCTCCTGTCCCCAGGGAATTATTCCCAGAGTTTGTAAACTATAACAAAAAAATATTTTGTAAAAATTAATACAAATATTAAGTAATCACTCTAATATCGATAATTGGTATCGACACTACCAATTATATGAATCAATCCGTCCTCCCCTTAATGTGTATGCGTAGTCGCTACTCAGCCACAGAGCACTGTCGTATTATCCTTGTTCTAGACTCTCGTTAATCTACTTTCTTGTTAATTGCTGCTTACTTTCTGCTGTTAAGCACTACCATCTTCAATTCTTAAAATTTACTAAGCACTTTTTTTTTTATTTCAAGCAAGCTTAGGGACTTTTTTGGTCTTTCTTTGTGTGTAACATGTTAAGCCTTATCCTTCAATGATGATAATACTTTCAAGAATTTAAATTTGTTTGCCATTGTGTATGCACATACACAGTGAGCTGCCAGCCACCTCTGTCAGCAAGGGTGCCAAAAATAAATACTTTATTAGCCAGAGGGGATCAGCTTTTATAATCGGCATTATTAAGCATTGGCCAATTGCATACTTTTTCATGAAATTGACCGTTTGATTAGGACATCACTAGTATATACCGTCACAGTTAATGCTCATTGTGTTTAAAGGGGAACTGCACTTTTTTGGCAATTTTGCCTATCGTTCACAATCATTGTGAGAGACATGATGATGGACGGATTTAAAAAAAAAAAAAATCTAAATATTAAACAAATGTGAATTAAAAATTCCACTAAGATTGCAGTTAATGGGAGCGCCATTATTCCGCCCATAAAATCAGATAAATAACCATTAAAAAAGGGCCAAAAATACTAAATTCACGTTTTGTGACTTGAATATTAACCAAGTATTAGTGATATTATAAACGCTAATGCAGACAAACTAGAGCGATGCCACGATCACTTCCGAGTGTGTCTATGTTAACATCATCGAGTGGTCTGCTGCTCCTTGCTTCCCTGCTCCCTGCAAGTTTATTGTAGATCATAAATCATTCCCCTCACCTGAATAATAGATGGCTGAGAATATAATCCGACCAGTTGGGACAGTTTTGACAGCCGTTTCAGACCTGGAACTTGCAAGGACAACACGAAAAGACACAATCTATTTATGTTAATGTATTTATACTACAGTAATATATTTCAAGTACAAATTTGAAAGTACATGTTTAATATTTGTTATTTGTAATGTGTATATTGTTGTAACATTTACCATTTTTCTCAGCACCACATGGTCCAGATGAGAGAGGAACCCTACTAGCATACAAGACAGAAGTTGCCTTCCCAGTTAGGGTCTCAAACCACGCAGTTGTTCCATCACAGCCTCTAGGTATATCAGCGTCAATTGTAGAGGGCACACTCCCTGTCATTGCACATTTTGAACCAGCTCTTAATAAGCAGGAAGTTTTTCCAGATTCTGTTCCTTCCTTGGGTGCAACAGTGGTTACAGTTCCACCATTGGTGGATAAAACAATCACTGCAGCTGCAACCCCAGATTACACAGCGACAACTAAGACACCCCCCTCTGAAGCTGGTGACCAACCAAATGCTAAAGATCCATCTTCATTGTCCAGTGAAGATTCTGACTCTGACTCTGACTCTGACTCTGACTCTGACTCTGACTCTGACTCTGACTCTGACTCTGACTCTGACTTTGACTATGACTCTGAGAGCATTCAAACTGGGACCTCTGTGAAAGAGGTGCCAGAATTCCTCGGAAATAAACAAGCAAAATTCCAACAATCCACATCAGAAGTGAAGCAAGGGGCTAAAGAAGCTAAGAAGGTGGTTTTTCCAAAGACCAGCAAAGTGCCATTGCCGGTAGATGCTTCTCATGTAGAAGCACCTACAAGTACCACACAGGCACTCCATGTTAGTCCTGTGGTAAAGCTAAAGCACACTGTCCCACATGATCAAGACTTGTCTGAAGATGTATCAGAGATTAATGATATCCAATTACAAAACGCTGGTGCATGTTCTCCTTTAGAACAAACTGAGGCTGTAGTATCTACAAGTGTCCCTGTTGATGCAAAAGAGAGTGAAATCAACGCAGTCACTGAGGTTGCATCTAAAGAAGAGGAACCAACTGATGCCCTTGCAGAACCCACAGAGCCTGTCTGTGTTGAAGCTTCTGCAAATACTGTAGTCCCGCTTGTTGGAAATGAAGGTGTCCTTAAAGGAACTGCTGAAGCCCCCAGTAGAACTGCTCCTTCATCAGTGAATCTAGAGTCCAGAGCAGCCACTGATGTTGCAGCCAAAGTCTCCTCTCCAATGCAGAGTACCAGTCAGCCATTGGATCCTGTGAGAGAAGAGCTACAGACAGACACCCCAGTTGATCTACCTGAGGGTACACACTACGACACCCAATCAATTGAATCTATACCCTTCATTCTTTGTGGGTCTTTCAACCATATTAATCTGTCCTTTTCTAATAACCAATTTGGTGTATTGTAAATGTGTTAAGCAAAAATCTCCTGGCTCCTGTAAAAAAAAAAAACGACATATGGATCCAGGACTACAGTGGGGCAAAAAAGTATTTAGTCAGCCACCGATTGTGCAAGTTCTCCCACTTAAAATGATGACAGAGGTCTGTAATTTTCATCATAGGTACACTTCTACTGTGAGAGACAGAATGTGAAAAAAAAATCCAGGAATTCACATTGTAGGAATTTTAAAGAATTGGGGCGGCATAGCTCGGTTGGTAGAGCGGCCGTGCCAGCAACTTGAGGGTTGCAGGTTCGATTCCCGCTTCCGCCATCCTAGTCACTGCCGTTGTGTCCTTGGGCAAGACACTTTACCCACCTGCTCCCAGTGCCACCCACACTGGTTTGAATGTAACTTAGATATTGGGTTTCACTATGTAAAGCGCTTTGAGTCACTAGAGAAAAAGCGCTATATAAATATAATTCACTTCACTTCACATTTGTAAATTATGGTAGAAAATAAGTATTTGGTCACTTCAAACAAGGAAGATCTCTTGCTCTCACAGACCTGTAACTTCTTCTTTAAGAAGCTCTTCTGTCCTCCACTCGTTACCTGTATTATTGGAACCTGTTTGAACTTGTTATCTGTATAAAAGACACCTGTCCACAGCCTCAAATAGTCAGACTCCAAACTCCACTATGGCCAAGACCAAAGAGCTGTCGAAGGACACCAGGAAAATAATTGTAGACCTGCACCAGACTGGGAAGAGTGAATCTACAATAGGCAAGCAGCTTGGTGTGAAAAAATCAACTGTGGGAGCAATTATCAGAAAATGGAAGACATACAAGACCACTGATAAACTCCCTCGATCTGGGGCTACACGCAAGATCTCATCCCGTGGGGTCAAAATGATCATGAGAATGGTAAGCAAAAATCCCAGAACCACACGGGGGGACCTGGTGAATGACCTGCAGAGAGCTGGGACCAAAGTAACAAAGGTTACCATCAGTAACACACTACGCTGACAGGGAATCAAATCCTGCAGTGCCAGACGTGCCCCCCTGCTTAAGCCAGTGCATGTCCAGGCCCGTCTGAAGTTTGCCAGAGGGCACATGGATGATACAGCAGAGGATTGGGAGAATGTCATGTGGTCAGATGAAACCAAAATTGAACTTTTGGTATAAACTCAACTCGTTGTGTTTGGAGGAAGAAGAATACTGAGTTGCATCCCAAGAACAGCATACCTACTGTGAAGCATGGGTGGAAACATCATGCTTTGGGGCTGTTTTTCTGCTAAGGAGACAGGACGACTTATCCGTGTTAAGGAAATAATGAATGGGGCCATGTATCGTGAGATTTTGAAACAAAACCTCCTTCCATCAGTGAGAGCTTTGAAGATGAAACGTGACTGGGTCTTCCAGCATGACAATGATCCCAAACACACCGCCCGGGCAACGAAGGAGTGGCTCCGTAAGAAGCATTTGAAAGTCCTGGAGTGGCCTTGCCATTCTCCAGACCTCAACCCCATAGAAAGTCTGTGGAAGGAGTTGAAAGTCCATGTTGCTCGGTGACAGCCCCAAAACATCACTGCTCTCAAGAAGATCTGCATAGAGCAGGGGTGGCAAACCCGCGGCTTCGGAGCTGCCGCGGCTCTTTGGTTACTCTGACGTGGCTCAGCTGCATAATCGCCGACCCCCCCGATTGTTTCGGGGGGTTTCCGGATTTTGGTGCCTCTCTCGGACATCACCCCGGGTTTCACTCTGATTACAATATAGAGGGCATGCCGTGATGGCTTTACCTTTAACGTCCTCTACAACATGTCATCGCCTGCCTTAACACCATGCTATCTGCGTGCAGGCCGGACGCATGCATCTTGCTTCTTCTATCGTCATACGTACGAGATTGCAAGGCATATAGTCTACAGCCATACAGGTTACACTGAAGGTTGTGATATAAACAACTTTAACACTCTTACTAATATGTGCCACACTGTGTATCCACACCAAACAAAAATGACAAACACATTTCGGGAGAACATCCTCACAGTAACACAACATAAACGCAACATAACAATTACCCAGAATCCCTTGCATCCATGACTCTTTCAGGGTATATTATACACCCCCGCACCCCCAACCCCGCCCACCTCAACCGACGCACAGTGGGGGGGTTGGTGCTAGCAGGATGTATAATATAGCCTGGAATAGTCATGGATGCAAGGGATTCTGGGTAATTATGTTGCGTTTATGTTGTGTTACTGTGAGGATGTTCTCCCGAAATGTGTTTGTCATTCTTGTTTGGTGTGGGTTCACAGTGTGGCGCATATTAGTAAGAGTGTTAAAGTTGTTTTTATCACAACATTCAGCATAACCTGTATGGCTGTTGACTACATGGCTTGCAGTCGTGTATCAACGGAAGCCACGTACAACATGTTACTGGGCTGGCAAGCTGTATGTACATGTTGTAGTAGGCGTCAAAGGCAATGGCTTCATAGCACAACCTTATTACTGTTAGTTGGGTGACCATCAGCAGATATTTGCGAGAATGTTTGCGGCTCCCATTATCTTCTTTATTTTGTGAAACGGGTCAAAATGGCTCTTTGAGTAGTAAAAGTTGCCGACCCCTGGCATAGAGGAATGGGCCCGTATACCAGCTACTGTGTGTGCAAACCTGGTAAAGACCTATAGTAATCGTTTGACCTCTGTTATTGCCAACAAAGGTTATATTACAAAGTTTTAAGTAGAATTTTTGTTATTGACCAAATACTTATTTCCCACCATAATTTACAAATAAATTATTTAAAATTCCTACAATGTGAATTCCTGGATTTTTTTTTCACATTCTGTCTCTCACAGTTGAAGTGAACCTATGATGAAAATTACAAACCTCTTTCATCATTTTAAGTGGGAGAACTTGCACAATCGGTGGCTGACTAAATACTTTTTTGCCCCACTGTAAGTCCCTGGACACAGGAGGACTTTGGGGGAAAACTCTAAATGATATGCCTTTATGCTTGCTTCTATACACCACCACAATGGATTACGTAATGTAGGAGTTAAGAGTAGTAATTTTGAGAGTACTTTCATTTTCCAGGGCTAAAACAAATATTGTCATAGAGGCATGATTCTCAATATAACCACAATTTTAAATGTTCGGATGAAAATCCTTTGCAGCCAGTATCCCAATTCACTCTGGCCTTGCGATTCAGGAGTCTTTTATTTGTGGGGCCGGCCAGTGTGAAATGAATTGGCGTGGAATGAGCCAGTCATATCAACTCCTGAATTTTCTGAAAAGTTCTGAGGTAGTATTAGAGATGTATCACAATGTCAATGGCAGTGTGAAATAAGCTCTGTTTACACTGGACACCAAATTTGATTTTTCTGCCCTCAGATCAGATAATTTTGTGCCAGTCTAAATGCCCCAAAGTGCTTCAAATGTGATATTTTAGCATCAGATTTGGGCCACATCTGGAGGTAGTTTTACTCAGTGGCCTAGTGGTTAGAGTGTCCCCCCTGAGATCGTTAGGTTGTGAGTTCAAACCTCGCCGAGTCATACCAAAGACTATAAAAATGGTACCCATTACCTCCCCGCTTGGCACTCAGCATCAAGGGTTGGAATTGGGGGTCACCAAAAATGACTCCCGGGCGCGGCGCCGCTGCTGCCCACTGCTCCTCTCACCTCCCAAGGGGTGAACAAGGAGATGGGACAAATTTCACCACACCTAGTGTGTTTGTGACAATCATTGGTAGTTTAATTTAACTTTAAATTTCAAATCTAAACGGCAATGTGACCCGTTTGCGACTTTCACGTCATGTTTGGTTGAGGTACATCCTTCGTGTGCTGTCACTTTGTTTTTTGCAATTCTCTTTTTCCTTCTCCTGCAGTTGTTTTCCATCATCTGCCTACTTCCTGTACACAACAACCACGGCACAAACCCACGCTGATCTGTGGCGTCCATGTATTTTTGTGTAGCAGCGACTTCTTTGTTCATTTAAGTAATTCGTCCAAATTCCTTTGTTCACTTTATCAAACTGCAAATGCAAGTAACGCTAAGGCCACATTGGGGCCTGTGCGTATTTTTACTGGAGTCTCATAAAATCACATTTTACTTGAAAAACTAAACATCCATCCATCCATTTTCTACCGCTTATTCCCTTTTGGGGTCGCGGGGGGTGCTGGCGCCTATCTCAGCTACAATCGGGCGGAAGGCGGGGTACACCCTGGACAAGTCGCCACCTCATCGCAGGGCCAACACAGATAGACAGACAACATTCACACTTAAATTCACACACTAGGGCCAATTTAGTGTTGCCAATCAACCTATCCCCAGGTGCATGTCTTTGGAAGTGGGAGGAAGCCGGAGTACCCGGAGGGAACCCACGCATTCACGGGGAGAACATGCAAACTCCACACAGAAAGATCCCGAGCCTGGATTTGAACCCAGGACTGCAGGACCTTCGTATTGTGAGGCAGACGCACTAACCCCTCTACCACCGTGTCGTCAACTCAAAAAAAAAATCACATTTTGAAAATAAATCAAATTTTGGTCCACTTTGTCCTGCAGTGTAAACTTAGTCATAGTCTTAATCTTCAGCAAACTGTTGGTTTTCTTGTCAGCCAGCTTCAGCTCTCTTGGTTCCAGGGCAATGCTACCCTCCCTGCTTCATTTTCTGCAGCAATACTTGCAGCACTGATGTCTGTCATTTTCTTTCGCTTACTTGGGTCCCGGTTGTGGGGCCAGCAGTTGCAGTAGGAAAGCCCAGACTTTAATCTCCGGCCAAGTTCTCCAGTTCCACTAAGAGACCTATGTGTTGGCCAGCTAGCTGCGAGACAAAATCCCTACAGTCGGTGCTTCTTGTTGGTTTGGCATGCCTACAATACCTTATTAGGGAGTTACCTTTGTGCAGACAGTAGTACTGTAGATGTTTTTAATCTTTAAATTCTGACAACTGAAAACACTGCAAAATTTAACAATTTAGTTTTAGCAGATGTGTTAACACTCCTTTCCACAGACAATATTTTGTTGTATTTTTCTCTACCATGGCCAGCTTTTTGGTTCTCGATATGAAGTGGACTGCATCTTTTGTAAGAAAACTTTAGAACATTGTGCATGAAGGCATTGGAATTCAGCAAAAAAATATGAAACATGGTTGTTGTGATTTTTGCCAATATTTCTTTCAAAACAAATAGTTTACAATAGAGGGGCATCTGATGTTTTTATGTTTTTCAATGTGAAAGAACAGTGAATTAATTCATTATACAGTAGTTCTGGGCCTCTGATTTTCATTCATGTGTTGGTACTTTTTTGTTAGTGTGGATGTGAAATGATCTTGAATTTTATTCATCGTGGTCTTAAAAAGTATTAGATGTGACTTGCTGAAACCTACTGAGAATTGTTGAAATAGGTCAGTTGGCTTTGCATGTTCCAATGACATGTACAACAGGTGTGCCGTGATGCCTTCACTTGAGTTAGCAGTTGAATACATTTCACTGGATATAGTAATTGTATTGGTGTACATACAACCTGTACACTGACTGCTCTACAGTTTTTTCAAATTTAATTTCTATAGTTCTGGCCCTTGAAAAGATGCAAGGGTGTACTCACTCTTGTGAAATACTGTCTCAGGTATACTTCAACGTTACGTATTTAAAGTGCCAGTTTCTCAGGAATCTCAATGTACAAGGGACTAACTGCCTGATATAATTAAATTCCGAATCTTTCACCTGGGGATAGTGTGTCATGCAATCACATCTTGAAGGTTTTATTTAATATCATTTGTGGTAGTGCGTAGAGGCAAAGTCATAAACTACTGGAGCTGTTCCAAATATTTTTGACTAAACCGTAATTCTTTGTCAACTTTAATTCATTTTGGTTATTCTCTTTACTTTTAACTTGACCTCATTCTGTCAGTGGTTATTATCCAATGTCAAAACAATGAACAATGCTTTTGAAAGTTTTCATCCATCAAAAGTCGTCTTCGCCAACGGAGGGACAATATTGATTTTTAATCAGTATGTCCACATGACAGTTGGGTTGAAGTTAAACGTCTGATCAATTCATGTGCCTTGTCGTCTTTGTACGAGCAGTCTTAGGTTTTCAGATGTTTTTCCTTACTCCTGCTTAAAAATGCTGATGTCCAAAGCCATTTTGTGCATGTTTTCTTCTCAGCTATGCAACGTTCAACTTCTTTTCAATGTTTTTTATTCTAAACTGTCATGTGTTTAACGGTTCTGACAAGCTGCATAATAGAGCTTATTGAAACAACTCACTCCTTTTCCCATGGCATTATTCTTTTATTATTCTTTCTTTAACTCTGTGTATTTCCTAATCAAAATGTCTCTTTTAAGTAAATAATTAATTAAAAACACATGTACTTAGTTTACCTTGTTTGCCAGACATGTTGAAATTTACTGCGTATAGTCTTTTACAGATGGGGATTCTGACAACATTCCAGTAGTTACCTTAAAACACCCCCACCCTCAAAGCATGGCTCTCGAAACTTTTCCCTCTATTCATCACCGCCTGCCATCACAGGAAATACCCTATCATAAAATACCAGCTCACAAATAATTTTTGTTTGTGACCGATAGAAAAAGTTCCAGTTCTTATTTATACATTCTTTGGTTCCCTCTGCAGAAGCTGCACCTGTGCCACCTGCTGAGCCCGAAGAGGCTTTTGACAACAGCACTTACAAGAATAACCAACACCACAACTACAATCCCTTCACCTTTGCAGACTTGGATGTCGAGATGGCCAAGTTTCGTCTCCCTCAACCGTCTTCCGGTAGAAAGTCACCCCAACATTAGAAAAGCTCAGATGGCTACAAACCCGTGAATAGATAAAGATCATTGTGTAAGCCTACTACCATATGACTCTTCTATCTGTTAAATATAATATCAACACATAAAAAATAAAATGCCATATGAAGTCTTGTCATGAATTTATATGTATTTTGGGGCTTGGAATTAGGTGTTTGATGCCATTTGGTGCAATGTACTGTAATCTCTGTTCCTTTTAGGTATGTTGTTTTTGACGAATAGCAGCTGAATCAAACATGATAGATTTCATGCATCATTCTATTTGGATACTCCAGACTCTTCCCACAGTCATTATTGTGTGGTTTGGTTTCATTAGGGCTATAAATTATTTTGTGAGTGGTAATGGTTAACTATGGAATGCACATGTCTGACTGTTCAATATCTAAGTATTTTCAACACAACTTGCTCTTCCCCAAACAAGGGAAATGACGGACAAAATTTCGTCTCTGTTGCAACCTACTCATCACATTTGCTCAGTGGCCGTTTACCTCTTAAGGACAATTGTGCAATTCTGAGTTTTTTGTTTTTTAGGTGTTTTCTTGGTGTCATGACAAAATGTGAAGAGCATTATAAAGAGGATGTTTAAATACACTTTTATTGAGTCAGGACATTTATTTGTCCATTCACAGATTACATCATACCTTCCCCAAAACTCTGATTTTGCCCTCCTGTTGCAGTATTCTAACTTTCACAGGGGAACACAATCCTCTGGTCCTGCAGAAGCGGTACAGCTCCTGGTTCGCTTTGGAAACATCGTTTACCACATTCTGTAGCCTGTAAAGTCAGTTTTCCAGACTAAAAGCATACCAGTAAAACAATGGGGTTGCACCACAGTAGGCAGTATATTCTTCCCATTGTTTCCCCTGTTTTCTGGAGACTTTCCCTTATATTTCAAATGTAAATTTGAACGTGTATGAAATGTATTTTGTTGGGAATTTTGCCAGTGGCTACTTGTTAGAAGAGCAAGTTGAAACATTCAACAGTAGGACATGTACAAACCCTGTTTCCATATGAGTTGGGAAATTGTGTTAGATGTAAATATAAACGGAATACAATAATTTGCAAATCTTTTTCAACCCATATTCAGTTGAATGCACTACAAAGACAAGATATTTGATGTTCAAACTCATAAACTTTATTTTTTTTGCAAATAATAATTAACTTAGAATTTCAAGGCTGCAACACGTTCCAAAGTAGTTGGGAAAGGCCGTGTTCACCACTGTGTTACATCACCTTTTCTTTTAACAACACTCAATAAACGTTTGGGAACTGAGGAAACTAATTGTTGAAGCTTTGAAAGTGGAATTGTTTCCCATTCTTGTTTTATGTAGAGCTTCAATCCTTCAACTGTCATATTTTACGCTTCATAATGTGCCACACATTTTTGATGGGAGACAGGTCCTGACTGCAGGCGGGCCAGAAAAGTACCCCCACTCTTTTTTTACAAAGCCACGCTGTTGTAACACGTGCTGAATGTGGCATGGCATTGTCTTGCTGAAATAAGCAGGGGCGTCATTTAAAAAGAAGGCGCTTAAATGGCAGCATAGGTTTTTTCCAAAACCTGTATGTAACTTTCAGCATTAATGGTGCCTTCACAGATATATAAGTTACCTATGCCTTGGGCACTAATGCACCCCCATACCATCACAGATGCTGGCTTTTGAGCTTTGCGGCGATAACAGTCTGGATGGTTTGCGTCCCCTTTGGTCCGGATGACACAATGTCGAATATTTCCAAAAACAATTTGAAATGTGGACTCGTCAGACCACAGAACACTTTTCCACTTTGCATCAGTCCATCTTAAAGGATCTCTGGCCCAGAGAAGCCGGCGGCGTTTCTGGGTGTTGTTGATAAATGGCTTTCGCTTTGCATAGTAGAGCTTTAACTTGCACTTACAGATGTAGCGACAAACTGTATTTAGTGACAGTGGGTGTACCCCGCCTTCCGCCCGATTGCAGCTGAGATAGGCGCCAGCGCCCCCCGCGACCCCAAAAGGGAATAAGCGGTAGAAAATGGATGGATGGATGGGTTTTCTGAAGGGTTCCTGAGCCCATGTGGTGATATCCTTTAGAGATGTCTGTTATTGATACAGTGCCGTCTGAAGGATCGAAGGTCAGCGTCATTCAATGTTGGTTTCCCGCCTAGCCGCTTACGTGGAAGGATTTCTCCAGATTCTCCTAACCTTTTTATGATATTATGGACCGTAGATGTTGAAATCCCTAAATGTCTTGCAATTGCACTTTGAGAAACGTTGTTCTTAAACTGTTTGACTATTTACTCACGCAGTTGTGGACAAAGGGGTGTACCTCGCCCCCATCCTTTCTTGTGAAGGACTGAGCATTTTTTGGGAAGCTGTTTTTAGACCCAATCATGGCACCCACCTGTTCCCAATTAGCCTGCACACATGTGGGATGTTCCAAATAAGTGTTTGATGAGCATTCCTCAACTTTATTAGTATTTATTGCCACCTTTCCCATCTTCTTAGTCACCTGTTGCTGGCATCAAATTCCCCCCAAAAAATGTTCATCAGTTTGAACATCAAATATGTTGTCTTTGTAGCATATTCAACTGAATATGGGTTGAAAATGATTTGCAAATCATTGTATTCCGTTTATATTTACATCTAACACAATTTCCCAACACCGTGTCACTCGGGAAGTCCTGTGGGGAGAGCTCAGAGAGTATGGGGTATCGGACTGTCTTATTGTGGCGGTCCGCTCCCTGTATGATCAGTGCCAGAGCTTGGTCCGCATTGCCGGCAGTAAGTTGAACACATTTCCAGTGAGGGTTGGACTCCGCCAAGGCTGTCCTTTGTCACCGATTCTGTTCATAACTTTTATGGACAGAATTTCTAGGCGCAGTCAAGGCGTTGAGGGGTTCCGGTTTGGTGACCGCAGGATTAGGTCTCTGCTTTTTGCAGATGATGTGGTCCTGATGGCTTCATCTGACCGGGATCTTCAGCTCTCGCTGGATCGGTTCGCAGCCGAGTGTGAAGCGACCGGAATGAGAATCAGCACCTCCAAGTCCGAGTCCATGGTTCTCGCCCGGAAAAGGGTGGAATGCCATCTCCGGGTTGGGGAGGAGACCCTGCCCCAAGTGGAGGAGTTCAAGTACCTAGGAGTCTTGTTCACGAGTGAGGGAAGAGTGGATCGTGAGATCGACAAGTGGATCGGTGCGGCGTCTTCAGTAATGCGGACGTTGTACCGATCCGTTGTGGTGAAGAAGGAGCTGAGCCAGAAGGCAAAGCTCTCAATTTACCGGTCGATCTACGTTCCCATCCTCACCTAAGGTCATGAGCTTTGAGTCATGACCGAAAGGATAAGATCCCGGGTACAAGCGGCCGAAATGAGTTTCCTCCGGCGTGTGGCGGGGCTCTCCCTTAGAGATAGGGGGAGAAGCTCTGCCATCCGGGAGGAACTCAAAGTAAAGCCGATGCTCCTTCACATCGAGAGGAGCCAGATGAGGTGGTTCGGGCATCTGGTCAGGATGCCACCCGAACGCCTCCCTAGGGAGGTGTTTAGGGCACGTCCAACCGGTAGGAGCCCACGGGGAAGACCCAGGACACGTTGAGAAGACTATGTCTCCCGGCTGGCCTGGGAACGCCTCGGGATCCCCCGGGAAGAGCTAGACGAAGTGGCTGGGGAGAGGGAAGTCTGGCTTTCCCTGCTTAGGCTGTTGCCCCCGCGACCCGACCTCGGATAAGCGGAAGAAGATGGATGGATGGATGGACAATTTCCCAACTCATAAGGAAAAGGGGTTTGTATTTTTAACATATAACATAGCAAATTTCCCTTGACTTGGTCACTGTCCCCGGTGGCACAAACTAGTTGTGCTCTGTTTGATCCCTGATGGGAGCTAAAGGGGTTGTTTACACTTTGCTCACAGTTGCACTTTTGAAACAGTGAAATATAACAACAACCCCACTGACTATCTTATGTTACCGATAGTGGTTTAACAAAACATATATTTTTCTAAATTTCGATATTTTTTTATTATATTTTATAGAACCAGACAAACTGTCTAGAAAAGGAAAAAGTACATACCGGCGGAGTCGTGTTTTGCGTTATTGCGGGAACAAAACAGCAAGCCCAAACAAGCAATCACCCGTTCAGAAACAAGCCAAAAAAAGATAACCAGCAACTCCCAAAATTTGCACACGGCTTTAGACAAAAAAATTGCTTGTAATACACGGACTTAAGCAACCCTGCTAGCAGCTTGAAACTCCAGTGGTAACTCACAGCCATTCGGATGGAAATAACTTTGGTCTTGTCTAGAGAGCGACCTGCCAGGGCTTTGAAGCTCAACTTGCCATTAATACTAATATACCATTTTCTTTGTTCATTTATGCTCTCTATTTGTTCCTGTGACTCAACATCAGCCGGAACCATGCTGCTCTCCCATTGCTATGGTATGGACAAAGGGTCACACAGGACACACATTAATCGCGCAATAAAAATACTGTTGTTAAAGTTGTGTTACGTTATCACGTTCACTTTGACAGTCCTACTAAACATACATAAGAAAGACATATCTAGGCATGTTCGTGAAGCAAAGCTTCTCAAATAGTGGGTGTGTCCCAGGGGGTCGAGAGGCAATAGCATATATTTTGACACAATTATAAATACTTAAATAAGCATTCACTTCAGTGGAGGGCGTTAAACAAAATTCTGTGCCCTAGTAAATTTAATTGTGAGCAAGTTCCAAACAGCCTGTTTAATGCAGTGTTTCTTAAATAGTGGGGCAGGCACCACTGGGAAGGTTTGGGTTTGAGAGCCAACAAGGTATATCTCTAGACATACGGATAAAAATAAACTTTCTCTAGAGTTGGGGGCATCTTTAGTGTCAGTAAATAACTATGTTCACACATACAGAATAAAAAAATAAACATTAACTTCCCTTAGGGGGTTTGTGACATAAAATAAAAAAGGTTGCAAACAGCCCCCATAGGGTAGAAAGGTTGGCTAATTTCCGGGTTTGGCCCCCAGTGTTCTATGTTTGCTATAGCAAGGTTCAAATGTCGATGATCTGCCAGTGTGTTTTCAGTGGTTAAAGTTTGTCTGTACTAAAGGAGCACTTAAGTGTTTTTAGGAATTTGTGAAAATCTTTGTCTCCCACGTTTTGAACTCAACTCGGGGACCAGCAGGGTCTCGTTACCGGGCCAGATTTGGCCCTTGGGCCACTAGTTGAAGAGCTCTGGTCTAAAGCATCTGTGAAGACATTGGCGGTGTGTGCACCCCATACTGTTCCTTAAGGCAGTGTTTTTCAACCTTTTCTGAGCTAAGGCTCATTTTTTTTCTTTGAAAAAATCCCAAGACACACCACTAGCAGAAAACATTAAAAAAAATTAACTCAACAGCTGATATTGACAGGAAAAAGTAGTTCTCACAATTGTTGGATATGAATTCAAACTATAATCAACTCTGCATCACGATAGCTCTTGTCTCAAAGTAGGTGTACGGTAACGACCTGTCACATCACGCTGTGACTTATTTAGATTTTTTTGGTGTTTTCCTGTGTGTAGTGTTTTAGTTCTTGTCTTGCGCTCCTATTTGGTGTTGATTGTCATCTTATGTACGGCTGTACTTTGTGGACGCCGTCTGCTCCACACACTGTAAGTCTTTGCTGTCGTCCAGCCTTCTGTTTTTGTTTACTTTGCAGCCAGTTCAGTTTTAGCTTCGCTTTGCATAGCCATCCTTAAGCTTCAATGCCTTTTGTAGCGGCACTCGCCTTTTGTTTATTTTTGGTTTAAGCGTTAGATACCTTTTTTACCTGCAAACCATTGTCGTCGTTCCCGACATCTACAAAGCAATTAGCTACCTGCTGCCACCAACTGATATGGAAGAGTATTGCATGGTTACTCTGCCGAGTTCTAGACAGGACAGACACTCAACAAGGGCACATTTGCCGGTTACAATTACTGGTTTGCAAAAAATATTTTTAACCCAATGAGGTGAAATTACAAACCCTGTTTCCATATGAGTTGGGAAATTGTGTTAGATGTAAATATAAATGGAATACAATGATTTGCAAATCCTTTTCAACCCATATTCAGTTGAATGCACTAGTTGATGTTCAAACTCATAAACTTAATTTTTTGTGCAAATAATATTTAACTTAAAATTTCATGGCTGCAACACGTGCCAAAGTAGTTGGGAAAGGGCATGTTCACCACTGTGTTACATCACCTTTTCTTTTAACAACACTCAATAAACGTTTGGGAACTGAGGGAACTATTTTTTGAAGCTTTGAAAGTGGAATTCTTTACCATTTTTGCTTGATGTACAGCTTAAGTTGTTCAACAGTCTGGGGTCTTGTTGTCGTATTTTACGCATCATAATGCGCCACACATTTTCGATGGGAGACATGTCTGGACTGCAGGCGGGCTAGGAAAGTACCTGCACTCTTTTACTACGAAGCTACGCTGTTGTAACACGTGGCTCGGCATTGTTTTGCTGAAATAAGCAGGAGCGGCCATGATAACGTTGCTTGGATGACAACATATTTTGCTCCAAAACCTGTATGTACCTTTCAGCATTAATGGTGCCTGCACAGATGTGTAAGTTACCCATGCCTTGGGCACTAATACACCCCATACCATCACAGATGCTGGCTTTTGAACTTTGCGCCTATAACAATCCGGATGGTTATTTTCCTCTTTGTTCCAGAGGACACCACGTCCACAGTTTCCAAATATAATTTGAAATGTGGACTTGTCAGACCACAGACCACTTTTCCACTTTGCATCAGTCCATCTTAGATGAGCTCGGGCCCAGCGAAGCCGGCGGCGTTCCTTTGTGTTGTTGATAAATGGCTTTCGCTTTGCATGGTAGAGTTTAACTTGCACTTACAGATGTAGCGACCAACTGTAGTTACTGACAGTGGTTTTCTGAAGTGTTCCTGAGGCCATGTGGTGATATCCTTTACACACTGATGTCTGTTTCTGATGCAGTACCGCCTGAGAGATCAAATGTCCGTAATATCATCGCATATGTGCAGTGATTTCTCCAGATTCTCTGAACTTTTTAATGATTTTACGGACCGTAGATGGTAAAATCCCTAAATTCCTTGCAATAGCTTGTTGAGAAATGTTGTCCGTTCGACAATTTGCTTACAAATTAGTGACCCTCGTTCCATCCTTGTTTGTGAATGACTTAGCATTTCATGGAAGCTGTTTTTATACCCAATCATGGCACCCACCTGTTCCGAAATTAGCCTGCACACCTGTGGGATGTTCCAAATAAGTGTTTGATGAGCATTCCTCAACTTTATCAGTATTTATTGCCAACTTTCCCAACTTCTTTGTCGCATGTTGCTAGCATCAAATTCTAAAGTTAATGATTATTTTCCCCCAAAAAATGTTTATCAGTTTGAACATCAAATATATTGTCTTCGTAGCATATTCAACTGAATATGGGTTGAAAATGATTTGCAAATCATTGTATTCCATTTATATTTACATCTAACACAATTTCCCAACTCATATGGAAACGGGGTTTGTACATACCGTATTTCCTTGAATTGCTACAGGGCATATAGTAAGCGTCTGCCTTGAATTACTGCCGGGTCAAACTCGCTTCCCAAAATAAGCGCATGCTTAGTATTACCGCCTGGTCAAACTCGTGACTTCACGAGTGACACTTCCCCTGTCATCATTTTCAAAATGGAGGAGGCTGATTGCAATACCGGTAATTTGAAATCGCATAAAGGGAAGAAGATTAAGAGCTATTCAGTAGGATTTAAGGTCCAAGCTTACATCACACTCAAATTTTTACTGCATACCTTTGGTAAGTGCCGAAGTGAGAAGAGGTTTTAAAATAATTAGCGCATGCTTATTTTTAATACATGCCTTTGGTAAGCGCAGGAGTGAGAAGAGGTTTTAAATTAATTAGCGCCCTGGCGGCATTTCAAGGAAAAACTGCAATCTTCCACGGCACACCAAACAATATCTCACGGTACACTCCTGTGCTGCGGCACGGTGGTTGAAAAACAGGCAGTGGTTGAGAACCACTTAAGGCAGTGGTTCTCAACCTTTTTTCAGTGATGTACCCCCTGTGAACATTTTTTTAATTCAAGTACCCCCTAATCAGAGCAAAGCATTTTTGGTTGGAAAAAAAAAAAGATAAAAAGAAGTAAAATACAGCACTATGTCATCAGTTTCTGATTTATGAAATTGTATAACAGTGCAAAATATTGCTCATTTGTAGTGGTCTTTCTTGAACTATTTGGGAAAAAAGATTTAAAAAATAACTAAAAACGTGTTGAAAAATAAACAAGTGATTCAATTATAAATTACTTCTACACATAGAAGTAATCATCAACTTAAAGTGCCCTCTTTGGGGATTGTAATAGAGATCCATCTGGATTCATGAACTTAATTCTAAAAATTTCTTCACAAAAAAAGAAATCTTTAACATCAATATTTATGGAACATGTCCACAAAAAATCTAGCTGTCAACACTGAATGTTGCATTTTTTTTCACAGTTTATGAACTTACATTCATATTTTGTTGAAGTATTATTCAATAAATATATTTATAAAGGATTTTGAATTGTTGCTGTTTTTAGAATATTTTTGATAAATCTCACGTACCCCTTGGCATACCTTCAAGTACCCCCAGGGGTACGCGTACCGCCATTTGAGAACCACTGCCTTAAAGGCCTACTGAAATGAGATTTTCTTATTTAAACGGGGATAGCAGGTCCATTCTATGTGTCATACTTGATCATTTTGCGATATTGCCCTATTTTTGCTGAAAGGATTTAGTAGAGAACATCCAAGATAAAGTTTGCAACTTTCGGTGCTAAGAGAAATGCCCTGCCTCTACCGGAAGTCGCAGACGATGACGTCACATGTTTGATGGCCCCTCACATATTCACATTGTTTTTATTGGGAGCCTCCAACAAAAAGTGCTATTCGGACCGAGAAAACGACAATTTCCCCATTAATTTGAGCGAGGATGAAAGATTTGTGTTTGAGGATATTGATAGCAACGGACTAGAAAAAAACAACAAAAAAACGCGATTGCAATTGGACGGATTCCGATGTTTTTAGAGACATTTACTAGGTTAATTCTGGGAAATCCCTTATCTTATTATTGTGTTGCTAGTGTTTTAGTGAGTTTAATAGTACCTGATAGTGGGAAGGGTGTCTCCACGGGTGTCTTGACGTGCAGTGTCTCAGGGGAGTCGATGGCAGCTATGGACGGCACAAGCTCAGCTTTTCTCCGGTAAGAAGCGACTTTTTAACCATAATTTTCTCACCGAAACCTGCTGGTTGACATGTGGTCGTGATCCATGTTCTCTTGACCGCGCTCTGATCCATAGTAAAGTTTCACCTCCAGGAATTTTAAAGGCCTACAGAAACCCACTACTACCCACCACGCAGTCTGATAGTTTATATATCAATGATGAAATATTAACATTGCAACACATGTCAATACGGCTTTTTTAGTTTACTAAATTACAATTTTAAATTTCCTGGGAGTTTCATCTTGAAAACGTTGTGTAATGATGACGTGTACGCGTGACGTCACGGGGTTTTGGGAAGTGTGAGCGCTACGCACACACACAGATAAAAGTCGTCTGCTTTAATGGCATAATTACACAGTATTTTGGACATCTGTGTTGCTGAATCTTTTGCAATTTGTTCAATTAATATAGGAGAAGTCACAGTAGAAAGATGGAGTTGGGAAGCTTTAGCCTTTAGCCACACAAACACACAGAGATTCCTTGTTTAAAATTCCTGGAGGTGAAACTTTCCTATGGATCAGAGCGCGGTCAAGAGAACATGGATCCCGACCACATGTCATCCAGAAGGTTTCAGTGAGAAAATTGTGGTTTAAAAGTCAGTTCTTACCGGATAAAAGCTGAGCTTTTGCCGTCCATAGCTGTCGTCGACTCCCCTGAGACACTGTGCGTCAAACTGCGTGTCAACACCCGGCCGTGGAGACACCCCTCCGACTATCAGGTAAAATTAAACTCACTAAAACACTAGCAACACAATAGAAAGATAAGGGATTTCCTAGAATTATCCTAGTAAATGTGTTTAAAAACATCGGAATACGTCCCAATGGTATCGCGTTTTTTGTTTTACTCGTTTTTTTTTTTTTTTCTATCAATATCCCTAAACACGAATCTGTCATCCTGGCTCGAATTAATTGGGAAATTGTCGTTTTCTCGTTCCGAATAACTGTTTTTGTTGGAAACTCCCATTAAAATCAATGTGAATACATGAGGAGCCATCAACATGTGACGTCATCGTCTGTGACTTCCGGTAAAGGCGAGGCTTTTTCAGGAAGTACCAAAAGTGGCGAACTTTATCGTGGATGTTCTCTACTAAATCCTTTCAGCAAAAATATGGCAATATCGCGAAATGATCAAGTATGACACATAGAATGGACCTGCTATTCTCGTTTGAATAAGAAAATCTCATTTCAGTAGGCCTTTAAACAAGGAATCACCGTGTGTTTGTGTGGCTAAAGGCTAAAGCTTCCCAACTCCATCTTTCTACTGTGACTTCTCCAATACTAATTGAACAAATTGCAAAAGATTCAGCAACATAGATGTCCAAAAAACTGTATATTTATGCCGTTAAAGCAGACGACATTTAGCTGTGTGTGTGCGCAGCGCTCATTCTTCCTAACAACTCGTGATGTCTTGCGTACACGTCATCATTACACGACGTTTCGAAGACGAAACTCCCAGGAAATTTAAAATTGTAATTTAGTAAACTAAAAAGGCCGTGTTGGCATGTGTTGCAATGTTAATATTTCATCATTGATATACAAACTATCAGACTGCGTGGTGGGTAGTAGTGGGTTTCAGTAGGCCTTTAAGGTCCAAGCTTACATCACACTCAACCTTTTACTGCATGCCTTTAGTAAGCGCAGGAGTGAGAAGAGGTTTTAAAATAATTAGCGCATGCTTACTTTTACTGCATGCCTTTGGTAAGCGCAGGAGTGAGAATAAGTTTTAACCTCTTGAGATTAGGGTATTAAGAGAAGAGGTATTAAGTCAATAGTGCATAAAAAGTTAAAAACTACTATTGGCTCTACGTCAAGTCATTCGCATAAAAAGACATACACTGATGTTTTACTTGTTGACAATATAGGACATTAGACTGGTCGATTTCCTTTTAAAACAAACATTTAAAATGAATACGGGACCACCGCCTGCCACTATTTTTAAAGTAGTGGGTTTCAGTAGGCCTTTAAGGGACTGGAAAACGTCCCTCATTTTCAAATGTTGACACTTATCACATTGCGATATGAAAATACTGTACCATACATCATAACCTTTTGTGTTATAACAATGCTGTTGTGTCCTAAACTGTCTGCATGCACTCTGTCGATGGCGCGACCAGTTAGCCTCATGTCTGCTTTAGTGTCGACGGAAATGAATAACAGGCTGAAAATGTAAAGGTAAGACAATATTTTGCCGTCATTTGATGATTTACCGTACGAAAAGGACCAGCGTGCAGCGTCGGGCAGTGTTGCGTGCGGCGCGACGTCATTGTCCGCCCACCTTATGAATATTAATGCACCAAACGTCCCTGCGTGCCCATACGCGATGACGCATCGCGACAACTGCGGGTCCCGATTGCTGCAGCCGCTTGTCAGTGTGACGAAGATTGGCACTCAGGTAAGCTGTCACTCAAAAGCCCTCTTTTTCCGTGCCTATCAATCAAACAATCCGAGCCGCACGTTAAAATGCCCAGCGGCGAGAAACGCGGACCTCGCCGGGGCAGCGAACGTTTGATAAGCGAAGCAAGCGGCATGAAGATATGTGGTGTGAAGAAGAGGGAGGGGGGGGGGAACATGTCGCCGTTAGGGGCTAGATGAGGCTTGTGGAAAAGCACAAGGCTAATGCTACAAACGAGGCCCGACAGCTGTGTTGCAAGCGTGGAGGGGAGGGAATAAGAGTGCAGCTGTCCTCTCATCAATGACTTGACTCAACGCCTTATATTAGCCCGACGATGCTACGCTATTATACGTGTACATATTACATCAGTAAAATTGATTATGGAGACTCTACGAAGCTATTTGATATCGGCCCATATCCGACTCCCATTATTGTCCCCCTTTTTTATTTAGGCTGTGATTCTTTACATGATAAACATGGCGGTTAGCCTCCGGGCTGCAGGCGAGCACACATCTAAATAACACTTAGCTCTCCTGCTAATGTTAGCTTTCGACTCGGCGGCTATTTTTTTTATTATAAGGAAATGTCGCCGAATGGGTGACATGTTCACGGGCAACATTTGTGAGGCTGTTTCACGGCTATTTGTGCGATTGTGGTGAGAAATGACAGAAAATACGCCTTTTACTGGGCAGGCGGCGTCGTTTGGAATCACCGCTTGCCGCCACAAAAGACGTCCGTCTAGCAGGAGCTCGTACACGGCTAAAGCTAACAGCCTAGTGCAGTGGTTCTCAACCTTTTTTTCAGTAAAGTACCCCCCTGGGAAAACATTTTTAATTCAAGTACCCCCTTATCAGAGCAAAAAATATTTGGTTGGGAAAAAAGAGACAAAGAAGTAAAATACAGCACTATGTCATCCGTTTCTGATTTATTAAATTGTATAACAGTGCAAAATATTTCTCATTTGTAGTGGTCTTTCTTAAACTAGTTGGAAAAAAATATATAAAAATAACAAAAAACTTGTTGAAAAATAAACAAGTGATTCAATTATAAGTAAAGATTTCTACACATTGAAGTAATCATCAACTTAAAGTGCCCTCTTTGGGGATTGTAATAGAGATCCACTGAAGTACCCCCTGTGAGCATTTTTTTAATACAGGTACCCCCTAATCAGAGCAAAACATTTTTGGTTGGGAAAAAAAAGACAAAGAAGTAAAATACAGCACTATGTCATCAGTTTCTGATTTATTAAATTGTATAACAGTGCAACATATTGCTCATTTGTAGTGGTCTTTCTTAAACTAGTTGGAAAAAAATATATAAAAATAACTAAAAACTTGTTGAAAAATAAACAATTGATTCAATTATAAATAAAGATTTCTACACATAGAAGTAATCATCCACTTAAAGTGCCCTCTTTGGGGATTGTAATAGAGATCCACCTGGAATCATGAAATAAATTCCAAACATTTCTTCAAAAAAAAAAGAAATCATTAACATTAGTATTTATGGAGCATGTCCACAAAAAATCTAGCTGTCAACACTGAATATTGCATTGTTGCATTTATTTTCACAGTTTATGAACTTACATTGATATTTGTTGAAGTATTATTCAATAAATACATTTATAAAGGATTTTTGAAATGCTATTTTTAGAATGTTTTTAAAAAATCTCACGTACCCCTTGGCATACCTTCAAGTACCCCCAGGGGTACACGTACCCCCATTTGAGAACCATTGCCCTAGTGCAGTGGTTCTCAACCTTTTTTCAGTGATGTACCCCCTTTGAACATTTTTTTAATTCAAGTACCCCCTAATCAGAGCAAAACATTTTTGGTTGGAAAAAGAGATACAGAACTAAAAAACAGCACTATGTCATTCGTTTCTGATTTATTAAATTGTATAACAGTGCAAAATGTTGCTCATTTGTTGTGGTCTTTCTTAAACAATTTGGAAAAAAAGATATGAAAATAACTAAAAACTTGTTGAAAAATAAACAAGTGATTCAATTCTGAATAAAGATTTCTACACATAGAAGTAATTATCAACTTAAAGTGCCCTCTTTGGGGATTGTAATAGAGAACCATCTGGATTCATGAACTAAATTCCAATCATTTCTTCACAAAAAAAGACATCTTTAACATCAATATTTATGGAACATGTCCACAAAAAATCTAGCTGTCAACACTGAATATTGCATTTTTGCCTTTCTTTTCACAGTTTATGAACTTACATTCATATTTTGTTGAAGTATTATTCATTAAATATATTTATAAAGGATTTTTGAATTGTTGTTATTTTTAGAATATTTAAAAAAAAATCTCACGTACCCCTTGGCATACCTCCAGTAGGGCTGGGCGATATAAGATATATATCGCGGGTTTGTCTCTGTGCGATATTGAAAATGACTATATCGTAATATTCGAGTAGACGTTCTCACGCAGCTGCGGGCATTACACTCTCCTCATTTTTTCCTGTGTCTCTTCACAGAAAAGCAGGCGCACATTCTTACATACGTCACTAACAGTCACGTCATACGTCACATACGTATACGCCCTCGCCCAGCGGATAGGTAGCAGCGTGGCTAACGTTAGCTGTGATGCTAGTGGGTTGTTGCGAGAGAAAGAAGCTGCGAATCTCGTAACAAATGAAGGAAAAATTAATTCCCAAGAAAAACAGCACGGGGCCCGTCGTCTGGCGATGGTTCGTCTTCAAGCGGGAGGATGTCGAATAGACAACTTTAATTTGTCATGTTTGGGGTACAAGCGTTGCTACCAAGAGTAGCATTACTGCTAATATGTAGCATCATTTGAAAAGTCACCTGCTATTAACTGTGATAAATACAGTTTTGGTAAATTGACTTAGTTGTGATTTTTTTCTCTGCATGAAAGGTTAAAAGTAGCATATATTAGTGCAGTATGAACAAGAATGTTTTAATGTAGTCACATAGAATCATCATACTGCTGTGATTATATGTATCCAGTGTTCATTCAAGGCTAAGGAAAAATGCCGAGAAATATATCGTATATCGCGATATGGCCTAAAAATATCGCGGTATTAAAAAAAGGCAATATGGCCCAGCCCTACCTTCAAGTACCCCCAGGGGTACGCATACCCCCATTTGAGAACCACTGCCCTAGTGGGTGTGTGGTGCAAGAAGTACCGGGGTAACGCTGTAGTAAGCACCTTGGTGCTGTAATGAACCATATCAATATATTACTATTTAGCTTTTATAAAACACGTAAGCAAATGTAGTTAAACCAAAAAACATTGTCGTATTTGTCACCTTTTGTATTGATTAGTAAGCAAATCAATTCATGGGCCATATTCCACCACGGTGCCATTTGCTTGTGTCTCTCACTAATTCGGGGTATTAAATTCATTTTGATTAGGCCCACATCGCTATTATGGCTGACCTAAGAGGAGAACATGTAAAAGTGAATATATGAATTAGGGATGCACGATTTTTATTTCCAAAATTGCGATTAATTTTGCGATTTCTATATTTTATACATAAGAATGCGTAAGACTGCAAAAGTGTGACAAGCGAAGGAAGACGTGTTACATTTAGCCCAGTGGTTCTTAACCTTGTTGGAGGTACCGAACCCCACCAGTTTTATATGTGCATTCACCGAACCCTCCTTTTTTTTCCAAATTCAAGACAAAGTTATATGTTTTTGGTAACACTTTAGTATGGGAAACATATTCTAAGCAACACAGACTTAATTTTGCGTTTTTTGGACACTAGGGGAAGATATTCTAAGTAACAAAGACTTAAATTAGAGTTATTTGGTTAGGGTTCGGGTTAGGGTTAGAGGGTTATAATAAGCCCATGCCGAATAAAGCATTAATAAGTACTTAATAATGACTAGTTAAGAGCCAATATGTTACTAATTTACATGTTAATAAGCAACTAATTGATGGTGAATATATTACCCATACTAAAGTGTTACCATGTTTTTTTTACTGGTGCACAAAATGAACCGTGCATGAACATCACCTTGTTCAAACAACAAAAACAACACAGTGCATAAACTCACAACAAATTACACACCTGCAAATCAGTCTGACTTCTGCTGTTGCCGTATCCGTAATACGCCGATAGGGAGAAGTTTTTATTTACACGATGAGTCGGGTGAGTTTTGACCTCCACCGAACCCGTAGGGTTCGATCGAACCCAGGTTAAGAACCACTGATTTAGATAGATAGATAGTACTTTATTGATTCCTTCAGGATAGTTCCTTTATTTAGCAATTAAAGCCCTCAAAGATCAATAATGCAGGACACCATTGATTTTAATTATTTAATAGTTTTGAGTAATCACAGTGAAAAGTTAAATAAAATCCTATTAAATATATTTGAGATCCGAAAGATTCCCCACTCAAAAAGTGATACATTTTTATAAGTTTTTTTTTTACGTTTAACACTTAAATTTCAAGATCAACTTCCTATATCTGTCGATTTAAAGTTTGAACTATTATTTTGTTTGTTTTATGCTCTTGTCAAAACTTTGATGTTTTTATATGGAGACCACACAACATATGCAATATTTTTTCCACATAAAACTTTTGTAAAGTGATAGTTTTTAAGTAATAATTCATTATAACATAGATTTTTTGTCCTTTTTTATTATTTTGAGCAATGGAAAAAAAAGAAATAAAGACAAAAGGAAAACAAAATTCTGCCTGCATGGCAGGTTTGTGTCAACATTGCCACTTTTTCCTCATTAGATTTCACCTCATTCCACTTTTTTTAAATGTTTTTTTAAATTTTTGCAATACTATCAATTTTGCAATTTTTGCAGAATGTGTGGCGGGCCGGTAAACGATTGGCTGCAGGCCTCACTTTGGACACCCCTGGTCTGCATCATGCTCTTAAACTGTATAAATAATCGATAAAAACTTTAAAATGTTTATAATGTAATGTAATCATTATATATAATAACATTAAAAGTAACCATTTAAAAGTATATAAACTTTTATTTGTCATTTTTAATCATTGCACTGTTTTGAAGGTATACAACGTTGTTATCCTAAATGAACAAACCATTAAAATGGACTAATTTCTGTAAGCAAAACATTTTAGTTAAGTAAATATTTAACATCTTAAAGTGCATTATTTTTTCAGTTGGGTTGGACGGTGTATTTTTGTTTATTGCCATCAGGGCATTCTCGCTCGTTCATCCATGTTAATGGGCTAATATTTCCCATTGATTGATTGAAACTTTTATTAGTAGATTGCACAGTTCAGTACATATTCCGTACAATTGACCACTAATGGTAACAGCCGAATAAGTTTTTCAACTCGTTTAAGTCGGGGTCCACGTTAATCAATTCATGGTAATCAATTCATCCGATTTGAAGCTGAACTATTCCCACAACAGGACATTTGGCTTTGCAATCATATTTTTTCCCTCATAGTTTCTGTTGCTATGTGGCAAGTAGGCATGTTGTCTGTACATGAATCCTCTTTGTGTAAAACTGGCGCCTCGCTTTCCACCCAGCGACGAAACAAAGATTCTCAATGACTCAAAAGAGGGTTCAATGCGTTCAGATAATTCTACTGTTAATTAAATTGCAATTCGATTTGCGAATTTATATTTATTACATAAGAATGCTTAAAACTGTGAAAGTGTGACAAGGGAATGAAGACGTGTTACATTTAGACTGTCAATTGACATTCTTGTTTTAAGGTCCTACACTTACGAACAATATTCAATAATTCAGTCAATAAAACAGACCAACTCAGAACTTTTGTCTACATCAGGCCTGGGCAATTATTTTGACTCGGGGGACAGCATTTCGAGAAAAAAATGTGTCTGGGGGCCGGTATATCTATTTTTAGGGACACTAATACAAAACTTCACAATAATGTCTGATTGAATGCTAAAAACTTTATGACAGACCGCCTTAAAAAACGTAATGGAATTTTACATTTTTATATGAACGATAAAACACTTAATATTGACAAAATATGAATGTCTCACCCCCTTTCGATCGACATATTTTACAATCAAGTGAAACGCAACAAAAATGCAATTAATAGTGAAATATGAACGTGAAGGGTACAAAATAAAACCACCTACAATATAATATATCTGACCATATCACTAAGCTTTAGAATATTGTTGTGAAAAGCTCCTTCCGCGTCTGTGGAAACGCTTCCCTCCCACACTGCTTGGTGCCTCATCTGAGCTGCTGTGACGTAGATTACCATAGTAACTAATTAGATGACCATAGTAACTAGTATTTCATGCAAAAGTGCAGATTCCAACCATTGAAATACTTTGTATAGTAGAAGACTTACGTTCATTAGAAAACATGACTGCACATCATAATGGCAGGTACACTTTCCATCTTAAAGATCTAAAAAAAATATTTGGGAATGTCCGGCGGGCCAGATTGAAAAGCTTGGCGGGCTGCATGTGGCCCCCAGGCCTTAATTTGCCCAGGTCAGGTTTACATCATGCTCTTAAACTGAAGAAATAATCGATATCATCTTTACAATGATTATGATGTAATGTAATCATTGTATATATATATATTAATATTAAAAGTAACCATTTCAAAGTATACAAACTTTTATGTCATTACTGTAGATTTTTTTTGAAATCATTGTACTGTTTTTGGAAGGTAAACAAAGTTGTTATTTTAAATAAAACATTAAAATTGACTTATTTCTGTAAGCAAAATATTTTTAGTTAAATATTTAACATCTTAAAGTGCATTCTTTTTTCAGTTGGGTTGGACAATGTCTTTTTGTTTATTGCCATCAGGGCATTTTCGCTCGTTCGCCTGTGTTGATGGGCTAATATTTCCCATCCGATTTGAATCTGACACTTGGCTTTATAATCATATTTTTTCACTCCTAATTTGTGTTACTTTGTGGCGAGTAGGCAGTCTATACGTGAATCCTCTTTGTGTAAAGCTGGCACTCCGCTCTCCACCCAGCGACGATTTGTCAATGACTCAAAAGAGGGCTCAATGCGTTCATTTAATTCTACTGTTAAATAAAACAAGCTCAGGTGCTGAGAGTGATGCAAAGAGTGGGATGTCTTTCTCTCTGTTTGAAGTGAGACGAACAAATGCAAAGCTGAACAATTTTGATTGGCAAACATATGTCTGTCACTCAAATGTCTGGTGGCGGCGGAGAAAAAACCCAAACCAAAACTTCAGCCTATTGCGCTTATGTAATCGCACTAATTAAAACCTTGATGCCTTGATGTCAATTAATTGTGCAGTCTTAATATGAGTAGAAATCTGTAATAGCTTTGTCGCAATCTGCAAAGGCAACTGTTATTATTCATTGTTTTTTGTACAGATTGATGGATAACTTGCTTTGAAATCAAAAGACAAGATGATAGTGTATATTTTTGATAAAGATAACAAAAATGTCTGGAATATCAGATAATATTAAAGTGTAGAACATTTCTTCCCCCCATTTCCAGCCTTTCGCAGGCCACATAAATGATGTAGCGGCGGGACCACACAAAATAACATTGAGGACTTCATTAGAAATATGTGGCGTGCCCCTTCAAAATTATGGGACAGGCCATGATTAAAATGTATGGCAAACCACATAAAATGATGTGGAAGGGCATATTATATAATGTGGCTGGCGAGATTTGGCCCCCGGGCCTTGATACCTTTGTTGTAAATAAACAAAATTTTTTTTTGGGCTAATCTCAGACAATTTAGTTTCAAATTTTGATAATGTTCCTAAGCCAAAGAAGACTAATTAAAAGTAACATAATTGAGGTTTTAGCATATTATTAGCAAATTTAGCAGTGAATTTGGTCTGTGATTAAGCTCATGACTGAAAATAACGGTCTAAAATCAATGTTCCACATTTAAGTGAATTGAAATCAAATTGAAATACACCACCATTTTAACATGTAGCATGGGTCTGCAACTAGCGATGGGCAATATGGCCTGAAATCTATACCGCGATTTGTATTGCAGCGTCTTGCAAGAAGAATATGTATTGCAATACTGTATATTTTTGACATAAAAAAATGATAGACTCATTTCAAAATGAATTACAAAGGCTCTTAATTTAGCTGCTTACATACACAGTAACAAATAACGTAATTTTCGTTTGTATTATTTTCTCAAAACTATTATTGTCATCCTAATTGTAAATGGACTGTTAAAGGCTGATTACTTTCTGTTGTAACACAGTTGCATCTACATTTCTGTTAAATGTATTTAGCGTGTATTCTTCTGTTTGGATGCTTACCACTAGTTTCGGGCGATCATGCAAATTTGGGTATTCATCCAACATCCAATTAATTACAGTGCCAGTACTGGTCATACAAATACTGATATTGATCTTTTTCCAGATCATTGAATCATTACATTTTTGATCATCATTTTAAGCAGACAAAAACACATGATTACACTGTAACAATATCAATAGCATTTTTAAAATACAGTCTGTCCTACTATTGGCTCTGATTGTAAATCATTTAGAGTTTTCCCCCAAAGTCCTCCTGTGTCCAGGGACTTACAGTGGGGCAAAAAAGTATTTAGTCAGCCACCAATTGTCCAAGTTCTCCCACTTAAAAAGATGACAGACGTCTGTAATTTTTATCATAGGTACACTTCAACTGTTAGAGACAGAATGTGGAAAAAAAGTCCAGGAATTCACATTGTAGGAATTTTAAAGAATTTATTTGTAAATTATGGTGGAAAATTAGTATTTGGTCAACCATTCAAAGCTCTCACTGATGGAAGGAGGTTTTGGCTCAAAATCTCACGATACTTGGCCCCATTCATTCTTTCCTTAACACGGATCAGTCGTCCTGTCCCCTTAGTAGAAAAATAGCCCCAAATCATGATGTTTCCACGCCCATGCTTCACAGTAGGTGTGGTGTTCTTGAGATGCAACTCAGTATTGTTCTTCCTCCAAACACGACAAGTTCATTTTATACTAAAAAGTTCTATTTTGGTTTCATCTGACCGCACGACATTCTCCCAATCCTCTGCTGTATCATCCATGTATCCATTTTGATATAAACTCAACTCGTCGTGTTTGGAGGAAGAAGAATACTGAGTTGCATCCCAAGAACACCATACCTACTGTGAAGCATGGGGGTGGAAACATCATGCTTTGGAGCTGTTTTTCTGCTAAGAGGACAGGGCGACTGATCCGGTTAGGGAAAGAATGAATGGGGCCATGTATCGTGAGATTTTGAGCCAAAACCTCCTTCCATCCAGCACTGTCGAGGGACATTAGCCGCGAGCGAGAACGCGACATTGCACTGAGAACGCGTTTTTTTTTTCCCTTGCAGCTGTCAAAATTGCAGAACACAGCTAGAACGTATCATCAAAATGCATTATCACGATATAATAATAAAGGTCTATTGTTGGCCCAATATATATCATTTATATTGTGTATATTGCGCAACCCTTGCTGCAATCAACAACCATTTTGATAGTCGAATAGTCACTGACCATCTTAACGATTAGGCGACCAAGAAGATTAAAACAGGGTACATACTGTATATTGAGTGAATCTTTTTTTTTCCCACAGAAAGTGAACAAAAATTAAATTACAAAATGTAACCCAAAGAAATATAAGTTTTAAAATGTAAAATATAAGCTGTAAATGTATTATCAGTAATAGATATGGAAAAGGGGTAAGATTTAATACGCTGTGCTTCTTCCTACCTTTTTTTTGGTGGACATGTTTAACCGTGAAATATAGCCATGTGATCTTACTTCTCGGGCTGGGCGATATGGCCTTGTATTAATCTATCTCAATATTTTGGGGCCGTGTCATGATACACAATATATTCCGCAATATTGTGCCTTAGCCTTGAATAAACACTTGATGCATATAATAACACTAGTTCGATGATTCTATATGTCTACATTAAAACATGATAGATAGATAGATAGATAGTACTTTGTTGATTCCTTCAGGAGAGTTCCTTCAGAAAAATTAAAAAAGTACAAGGTACTTGTTCATACTGCATTAATATATGCTCATTTTAAACTTTCATGCAGCGAGAGAAATCCCAACTAAGTCAAATTAGCAAAACTGTATTTATTAAACAGTGGCACAAACAAACATGTCATTTTCAAAATAGAAAGTTCAAGATTGTCAGAGACATTTAAAAAACAAGCTATTTGTGAACTTTTGTGCATAATCTCACTAAGATGACATATCAAAACAACACTAAAGTGAACTTTTTGCACAGAACGCCACTACAATAGTTAAAACAAATAAAGTGCACTTTTGTGCATGATGTCACACAAGATATTTAAAAAACTTTTCAAATAAAAATGAGCTGCAGAATAGGAAATCAAAAAGTGTATGTCCTTCGTTCTGTGGTAAGTTCCTGCGGACGTTATCTCCTTCTGTTGTTGATTTTTTTTTCATACAGTGTTGATCTAAAAATAGTTGCCTAGGCATTTTGTGGGTGTGGCACCGAACGGACATGTTGACATGCAGAGTTTCAAGCACTCTTCATTCTCTCGCGAGTGACTTTTCAAATGATGCACAGTTGACAAAGCATATTTCTTCCACATGATCATCATGGACGTATACTGTTAAAAACAACTTAAGTTGTGTGTTTTGTTTAGGTTGCCCACCTGTCGGCACAATCTATAATGCCTCAGTGTTTTCCGCATCTGCAGTAAGGTGATGGCAGCCCATTCGGTTTCCATTGACAAATACTCCAAGGCGGAGCAGCAGGTGGGTAAGAACATGAGAGTAAATGTGATGATTACGTGTAACTAGGTATGCAGTGTGTGACACTATAAACTTTAGATAAACTTATTGATTTTAAACAGAAAAATGTCTAAACGCTTTGATATGATACAACTAAAGACCTGTTTAGTTAACATTTGCTTTTTTTCTATAAATGGTCTACAAAATCAATTTTACATTTGAGGAATTTGGAGTGTACATTGATGTATTTGTATACAAAAAAATTGTCTGTACAGTACATAAACTGTGGGAAGAATAAGTATTAGATCCCCTGTTAATTTGCTGTATATTTATGTCTTTACAAGGCTTTGAAAAGTACAGAATTTTCATGGTAGGTTAATTAAAGCTGAAAGAAGCAGAATGTTAAAAAAAGAAAAAAGCATTAAATAAATTATAAATTATTTTTTATTAGATTGTGTGAGACGAATATTTAAATCCCATACTAACAATCGAGCATTTAGAGTAGAATAGAATATGCTTTTTATCGTTATTGCCCATTTAGAACAACAAAATTGCGGATTACTGATTGACCCTCATAGATGACGGTGTGGCTCTGTTGGTAGAGCGGCTGTGCCAGTAACCTGAGGGTTCCTAGTTAGATCCCCGGCTTCCGCCATCCTCGTCCTTGAGTAAGACACTTCACCCTTGCTTCTGATGGGTCTGGTTAGGGCCTTGTATGGCAGCTCCTGCCATCAGTATGTGAATGGGTGAATGTGGAAATAGGGTCAAAGCGCTTTGAGTGCCTTGAAAGTAGAGAAGCGCTATACATGTATAACCCATTTACTCATAAATATGGATGGGCACTGACTTTTGCAAAAAGGCACCAATGCCGACCTAAATTGAAGCCTTGAGTATTGGTCGGATACAATATCAGAAGGAATCCTTCATAGTTGTATTAATTTGTGATGTGTAATGTTAATACTGTGATGCCTTTTAACTTACGAGTATTTTGAGATAGGTGGTGTCCCTTAGCTTTTTGTTATGCTTTAAATTCGGAGTATAATTTAAGTTATGAGCCTCTGAGCCATTAGATGGCATCGCTAATGCCACAGTGAACTCCGTAAAATCCGCCCCAAAACATTCGATCCAACTTGCTAGCATTAGCTTATAGCTGGAGATCGAAATAACTTAGTTTTTCCCAACCATTTTAAACCAAACCTTTAGCAGCGATCCGGTTTCCAAAGCTTCCCCACTGACATCCTCCCCCTGCCGTGGCTTACTCCTCCACCTGTGGCCTGGCTTAATTGGTCTCCTGAAGCTGCTCTGTTTGTCTCGGGGGTCTCTTGCTATGCAGGGCTACAAACTGACGATGTTGTTGCTGCTCCTGCTGCCAACTAGTAACTCTAAAACAACATGGCCTGAAAGCGTAAACTCTTGTCTACCACAACATTGATTGCTGGAGATATCATAATTAGAAATATCCGCTTTTACAATGCCATAACTCGCTGCCATTTAAACCTTATTGACCAGCCTTCCTTCTTCGGTAACTTTGCACATTATATTGAACATGTCGGATCCAACAAGGATTTCGAAGTCCTCTTCAGTCTGCTGGAAGAAATAAATGCTTTACATAATTATTACTGTATTACAAAATACAAGTATTGTGTTCTACAATCTACCTACCTTAACTACTGTACTGTAGTTGTTTGTATTACCGTACTATTGTATTGTTTTTAAAACTAATTTTTTTCTTTTTAAAAGGCATGTTACATTTTAAAATTGTGCTCTTTTGGGAGGGCAAAGTCTGGAATAAATTGAATTCCATTTATTTTAATGGACAGGCTGATATAAAATACAAGTACTTTATGAGTAACAAGCTTGGTCGTGGAACACAATATGCTCGTAGGCTGAGGCACCACTGTAAAAAGTTTGACCAAGTGGAATTACTCAGAGAACATTGGTAGGTATGAAAAAGACTACCTCATTTATTGGTAACTGTGGAATGGACTTATGTTTTCTTTAAGTTGAAGTGGAGTGGTAATTGTTTTTGTGGCCAAAATAGTTGATTGGGTTAAAGTGGTCATATTGTTTTTTTTTCTACATTTAAAAAACTTACTTGTGTTCTACATAAGATGAAATAGTGGTTTTGCATATATTATGTTTTGACCCGACATTGGATAAGCGGAAGAAAATGGATGGATGGATGTTTTACAGACCATCTTCAGTCCGCTTTCTGTCTGTCTTTTCAGGATGCACCGTTTTGTGGGCGGTCTTATTCACGTGTCCCCGCTTTGACTGCGTCTTCTAACCGTCAACAATGTATTTTGTTTTTAGCGCTCACACAGAGTCTGATGCCCCTTTTTTAAACTTTATTGCCAACCTAAACATGCTTGCTGCAGTCCTCAGGTCCAACACTGCTCAGACATTTTGCTATCACGCTCCACACAAACACACTCTTACCCAATATCCACCATTCATGGTCACGGCGCGCGAGGTGCACTCACAAACTGATGAATTGTGAACATCATTACAAGCAACTATGTTCTGTGTCGAGCAGTGGTGTATTTGCATGAGACAGGACAGGGAGTGTGCACCTCTTCCTGATTCCTGGGATAATTTAACCAAAGCATGTTGCGTAATTGTTTTAATGTGCGTAAACATTGCATAACATGTTTTAGAGTTGCTCACTGACCTGATTTGCAGATGTCAATCATGACCTCCATGTCTGAGAGCGACTTTGGAGGTTCTACTCTTGTTTATATGAAAGCTAGTTTTGATTTATGATAGTGTAAAATTGTGTTGAAAGGCTGCAATAATTAATTCAATAGATTGAAACTGATGAGCAACTAGGGATGATGTTCAAAACCGGTTTTCCCGATTGTTCGATAAGAAAAGAACCGATTCCATGGATTTGAATCCCTTTTTGAGAACCGGTTCATGTTATCAAAGACACTATACCGTACTTTCGTGACCACAGGGCGCACCGTATTAAAAGGCCCATGTCAGTTACGGGTGCCATTTCTGTATTTAACGCATAAATAAGGCGCAGTGTATTTTTGGGCGCAGGCATGGTTAAACATACGCTAGCTTAAAACATACGATAGCATGCATGGACGCTGTTTTAAAAAGGCTGCAGGAGCAAAGCTGAATTCGGTTGTACTTTATTGAAGTATTTATCAATGTACTCACATTATTTTTTGATCAATCTTCATCCACATATTAATCAAAGTCCTCATCTTCAGTGTCCGAAATGAACAGCTGGGCAAGTTCTCCATCAAACACGCCGGATTTCTCCTCCTCATTTTCAAAGTCAGTCTCGTTGTCCATTAGCATAGCAAGCTAGCACTACAGTAAAAGCCGACTTCTCTTGCCCCGTTGTGCGTATCGATTTGCTACTGTGCTGGTCCCCTTCTTCTCCACAGCGTGCTTCTCTGGGATGTTGAAAGTGAGCGGCACCTCATCCATGTTGATGTTTGTCGGCAATTTTTTTTATTTACAACGCACGTAGCAGCGCTATATGCTCACTGGTCCTCTTTCACCTGAAACCTTCACTCTATAACGTCCGAATGCTGTCTTCAGTCACGTCCGCTTTTCCTCCATATAAACAGCGTACATAACATCTATGGCTTTTGGAACTCCGTGCACACACAATAACCTTTCTGGATTCAATAAGTGATCCGATAAGGAATCGGTTCGATAAGAGGATTCGATAATGGGCTCGAACTTGATGATTTCTTAACAAACATCATCCCTATGAGTAACATTAACTCAGGAGCACATTTATAAAACACTTGAACCTACAAGACAAAAAATAAATAAAACCATTCGTGCTAAAGTGAGGAAGTCGGCATTAATGGCTGCAATGAGCACGTTTTGTAGTGCAGATTTTCGAAGCAGGGTTTAAAGCACGGTTCTGCATGATACTAAAAAAGCATGTTCCCCAGTGTCACACGTGCTTCCCCTGGCATCAACCTCCACCCCTCTATTTGAGAAAAACTGAATACCGTCATGTCAACTGGTGTATTTTCCACAATGACTGTATGTACTGCCTACTTCAAATGTGTATGTGTACACATGTATGTTATACACTAACTTAGTTTGTGAAAATTACAGTCTATTTAAACATTTATGAAGAAGTAGTAGCCAGTTTGTGTCATCTTGAAATTCCATCTTGAAGCAAGCCTCTGTTTGTTGGTGGCGTTGCCCTCTGGCTTCCCTTGGTCCTTCACATGATGTGTTAATGATGAGCCAACTCCGCCTTTATTTTCTCATCTTCTGTCAGTGTTTGCCACTTTTATTACTTTATTTTTGCCTTGCTTTGAATTTCTTGTTTCATTTTTATTTTTCAGCAGATGCAAAGTGTAGCAAAGTTAGAGAGTGATTCAGAGGAGAAGTTTGAGGGGATGTTAGCGGAGGCACCCAGCCCGCCTCTCACAGAGCCACAGACGCCCATGGATGTGGACAAAGACTCCATATACCGGTAAAACGAACTTTGTGTGTTCCTATTAGTAGTTTTGTTACTTAATGACCATGTAAAAATGTGTTGCCTTAAGCTTGTCAAACAAGAAGCTCTCTACAGTATAAGATTACCCATTTCTGTAAATGACCCATAACTCTAAGTTTAGGTTGTTAATGAAGTTCCATGTGACTTGTATTTATGATGTTGTACACTGGCATTCAAAAGGATTCTTGTCCACATGCTTTCAAGCTGGACTTTTTATGTGTCTGTGTCTGCTCATTGGAAACAGCACAGAGAGAGAAAACATAAAGGCACACTGATAAAAACAATGGATCACTTAAACATAACTTCTGTCAAAAAATGAATAATTTTACAATAATATAAAATGTCCAATACTTAACTGTTTTTTAGAGCTGCGGTTCTCAACTGGTTTGGAACCCACCATCACCCCTTAATGGCAAGCGGTTATAACAGAAAATTGTCAACTATCTCATATTTAATGAAAATACAGTGCAATTGGAATGTTATGTGTCGCAAAATACATTTCAGGAGCTCTGTGTTTTTAATCACCAACTCAAAGTCACTTTTAACAAATAAGTGTCTATAAATGTTTTTTTTTTTCTCACTCTGTTTGGTCTCCACCAGTGTTAATTTTGTTGACTAATGATTTTTGTCGTCTTTTCCGCTGACAAAAATAACATTATAATCAAAACAAATTAACATTGACTAAGAACATAGCAAAATTCCATTCATCCATTTTCTAGAGCTGCATTCGGGTGGAAGGCGGTGTATACCATGGACAAGTCGCTACCTCATTGCAGTGCCAACACAGATAGATAGAAACCATTCACACTGACATTCACACACTAGGGCCAATTTAGTGTTGCTAATCAACCTATTCCCAGGGGAATGTCTTTGGAGGTGGGAGGAAGCCGGAGTGCCCGGAGGGAACCCACGCAGTCACGGGGAAAACATGCGAACTCCAAAGATTCCGAGCTCAGGATCGAACCCAGGACGTTCGTATTGTGAGGCACATGCGCTAACTCCTGTGTCACCGTGCTGACAAATTCGGAATATATCCAATCACAGCTCTTTAACAGTGCACGTTATGAAAGAAGGCCCGGGAATTAGTTATGAACGATAGCCAATCAGCTGCTTTTCCTTGTAAACATCTCACCACTAAAACAAAAATGTATGGATTTTACATGTTACACATTGTAATGTGTACATGTGGGAGAAAGTGAAGAGGATATGTTTCACTTTTAAAATAGGGTAGTCGTCGATTGGGACATCTACACACCTCTAAGTTAAAGCTAATTCTTCTCCCGTATTAGTTCTTTACAAAATAGGATCATCATTTTCTCTACTTCAAAAAATAATTTATTTATTGGTAAATCTAAAAGAATAGCAACTTTTAATGTGATTGTGCACGACTTCAGCCGTCACCCTGTGGGTTGCATGGACCATTCAGGAAGGAAATCGTGTTGAGCAGGTTTGACTCCTTTATTTTTTCAAATGCGGATGTGTTTGCGTCGATCGGGTCTGTTTTCAGCTCCTCCTCCTCCGCTGCTCGTCTCGGTCGGCTTTTCAGCTGCCGTCTGGGGCTCATTCTCTCTTCGGTCTCGTTCGGTTGGTTCCGCTGTGCTGCGGACACTCCACCTCTTCCTCCTGATCTCTCCTCCTTCTCTCCTTTTATACACTGAGAGGAGATAGGCAGATTATGAGCCGGTGTGTTTATCACGCACCTGATTTAGATTGCTGCAGCGTAGCTCCAGGCACGCCTCTCCGTTCCGCTGCATTCTTCGCCTCCTGGCCGCCATCTTGAGCCAGGCCAAAGCGTGTCCTGACCCGCCGTCGGCTCCGCCTCTACACAGTGATCCAACTTGCTTTCGTCACACACGCCGCAAAAGGACTCAAGGAAATGGGTGCAGTGTTTCCAATTTTTTTGAGGCAGACATTCATCAAAAAATGAAAGTCTCCAGGCCCCCAAAACCCTGAGGGAAAAGCTGTAGACATTTGTCCACCACCACATGCAGTATGTGTATCTGCTGCTGCCAGTTCTGCCGCGCTCATAAACAAACAAATTATGATGAAAGCATACATCATAACTCTGTTTTAAAACCCCCATACATACATTAAAGTTAAAGTACCAATGATTGTCACACACACCTAGGTGTGGTGAAATGTGTCCTCTGCATTTGACCCATCCCCTTGATCACCCCCTTACTTGCTTTGCCAGAGACATAGTATGAAAAGATAGAAAAGTGCGTGAAAGATATTTATTGGCATTGAACTGCAAAGGATAATTATTCCTGACCACAATATCATGCTACAAGTGTATTAAACAAATACTTTGCAGGTATTCTAAATAAAGGTGCTTTCTAATGAAATTTAAAGAGGCCTTATCTTTAATACTTTGTATTTTAGTCGACTAAATTTACTGTAATGTTTGCTGAACAAAATGTGTAATTTTGTTGACTAAAATTAAATCAATTTAAATGATTATAATTTGACTAAAACTAAAATACATTTCCGTCAAATGACTTAACTAAAACTACATTAAAAACTGCTGTCGAAATTAACACTGGTCTCTACTTGGCTAGCCCAGCAGAAAAACAACACTCACTAAAGACACCAGTTGGGTTCCAGTTCACAGTCTTTAGTTTAAAGAGCTATAAAAACAGAACATCCAAAAATAAAGCACATAAATTACAGTGATACCTCGGTACAGGTTATCTTGCCATTTTTGCTACTTGTTATGTTAAGCTTGCAAACCAAAATTTAGGTCATGAGCATCCCCACTGCCAGTTGGTGTAGCGAATGTAACAGTGAATTTGCTCCACTGTACAGGCAAAAGAGAAACGGTGTCTCAATTCTTCCTTATGACTTGCATGTATGGAGGGATTTGACAATAAAGAACCTCTGAAGTCTTCAAAGTCTTAGGAGATTGACATAATTATAGAACATAATATTTTATTTGCCCAACCATTGGAGCGAAGAAATTTAGTGTGAAGGAGTGCCGTGAAGTGGATGATTTTTAGTTATTCATTGAATAGAATAAATGAATCATCCAAAAATATGACTGAGTGTGTTGTCAACTTTGGGAAGCAGTTGGAGCGTAGCACTGTTTGTATTCACGTAGCACTACCTTTTCACACTGTCATTATAGTGTATTGTCTGTAGAATTTTGAGGATACATTGAATGTATTCCATTTTGAAATAAGGCTGTAACATAACAAAATGTGGAAAACTTGAAGCACTGTGCATACTGTCCTGATGAACTGTATTTGATCTAAAAATGTGTTTTTATTTTTAAAATGTGTGTTTCATGTTAAATTTGTGGTATTTTAGGGGTTATCTGGGACATTCATTAGACAAATTGCATTTAAACATATGCGATAGTTTGATGCTAATTCACATTTTAAATCCCATCGATATGCAATAGATTATCATTAGCGATTTAACATGGCATTTTTTAACGCATCCAAATATGACAATTAAAAAGACAACTAGGATGTACATTCCGCTTTAACAGTTGGTATATGGTAAGAATAAGACACACACACAATACACTACACTTTCAATGGATCAACAAGAGACACAACTGACATGTTAATGGCGGCTGAATGATTACTAACAAACTTGGTTAGTCTTCTATGACAGCGGGTTTCAAATAGCAATACGGAGCTTTGCCACCACTTGAAGATGACAATACCCATCATTAAAACCAATTCCCCTTCAAAATAAAATCAGAAAAAAAAGTTTTTTTGATTCGACAAAGAGTTTCGACCAACTTAAGATATGTCCGGTACCCACCAGTTGAAAATCAGTGCAGTTTGAAGTGTATATAATGCATGTATGCATTATACTATGGAGCATGAGAGAGAGACCTGATGAAATTAGCACATACAGTGTATAAAGAAAGTAACCTAATTTCAAAATTGAATGAATTTATTTTTGTCCTCAAAATTCTACAGGCAGTACCCTATTACGACAATGAGAAAAGGTTTTTATTAAAATGTTTTTTCAAATTTATTACAAAATAAAAATCAAAATCACATAACACAAGTATTTACTGTGCAACTTGAGCAGCAATTACAGCCTCAAGTATCTTTGAACAAGATGCCACAAGCTTGACACATCTATCTTTCGGCAGTTTTGCCCATTCCTCTTTGCAGCACCTCTCAAGCGCTTATCAGGTTGGATAAGAAGCGTTTTTTTTCCGTCCAGAATGTCTCTGTACATTGCTGCATTCATCTTTCCCTCTATCCTTAATAGTCTCCCAGTTCAATCAATCATTGTTTATTTATAAAGCCCTAAATCCTGCCGCTGACAAACATCCCCACACAATTATAGTTCCACCACCATGCTTCACTGTAGGGATGGTATTGGCCTGTTTTGGAGCGGTGTTCAGTTTATTCATTTATATAGCACTTTCAAAAACAACCCCCAACCCCAGTTAGCCAAAGTGCTGTACAGACAAACAATTTGAAGATGCCAGGTTGCCTCCAAATATGGCGCCAAAGAGTTCAATCTTTGTCCCATCAAACCAGATATTTTTTGTTTCTCAGGCTCTGAGTCTTACATGTGCATTTTGGCAAACTTTTACCAAGAAATTGCTTCGGTCTGGCCACTATACCATACAGGCCTAATTCCTGGATTGCTTCAGAGATGGTTCTCCTCTCTCTAGAGCAGGGGTCACCAACCTTTTTGAAACCAGGAGCTACTTCTTGGGTACTGATTAATGCGAAGGGCTACCACTTTGATACACATTTAAATAAATTGCCAGAAATAGCCAATTTGCTCAATTGACCTTTAATAAATATATATATATGTAGGTGTGGGAAAAATCACAAGACTACTTTATCTCTACAGAACTGTTTCATGAGGGGTTCCCTCAATCATCAGGAGATTTTCCTGAAAAATCTTTTTCCTGAAAATCTCCTGATGATTGAGGGAACCCCTCATGAAACAGTTCTGTAGAGATGTAGTCTTGTGATTTTTCCCACACCTACATATTGCGCTCTACCACAGTATCGGGCACATATATATATATATATATATATATATATAAAAATGGGTATTTCTGTCATTCCGTCATACATTTTTTTCCCCTTTTACGGAAGGTTTTTCTGTAGAGAATAAATGATGAAAAAGACAATTAATTGAACGGTTTAAAAGAGGAGAAAACACGAAAAAAGTGAAAATAAAATTTTGAAACATAGTTTATCTTCAATTTCGACTCTTTAAAATTCCGAATTCAACCGAAAAAAATTAAAAGAAAAACTAGCTAATACAAATCTTTTTGAAAAAATAAAAAAAAAGAATTCATGGAACATTATTAGTATAATTTTTCCTGATTAAGATTAATTTTAGAATTTTGATGACATGTTTTAAATAGATTAAAATCCACTTTGAAATAATTTTTAAATTTGATTCTACAGATTTTGTAGATTTGCCGGAATAATTTTTTTGAATTTTAATCATAAGTTTAAAGAAATATTTCACAAATATTCTTCGTCGAAAAAACAGAAGCTAAAATGAAAAATTAAGTCAAAATGTATTTATTATTCTTGAAAATAAAATAAAAAAAATATATATATGTGTATGTATGTATATATATATATATATATATATATATATATATATAATATATATATATATATATATTATATATATATATATATATATATATAGTTGAACATTGATTTAAATTGTCAGGAAAGAAGGGGAAGTATTGAGTTGTATTTTTTTTCTTTAAATTGTCTTTCTGAAAGTTATTAGAAGCAAAGTAAAAAAAAATAATGAATTTATTCAAACAAGTGAAGACCAAGTCTTTAAAATATTTTTTTGGATTTTTAAATTCTATTTCAGTTTTGTCTCTCAGAATTAAAAATGTTGAGCAAAGCGAGACTAGCTTGCTAGTAAATAAATAAAATAAAAAAAAATAGAGGCAGCTCCTGGTAAGTGCTGCTATTTGAGCTATTTTTAGAACAAGCCAGCGGGCTACTCATCTGGTCCTTACGGGCTACCTGGTGCCCGCGGGCACCGCGTTGGTGACCCCTGCTCCAGAGGAATGCTGTAGCTCTGACAGAGAGACAATCTGGTTCTTGGTCACCTCCCTGACTGGACTAAGATGAATGCTGCAATCTACATAGACATCCTAGATGAAAGCCAACGTTTCCGATCCAACCTGATGGACATTGAAAGGTGTTGCAAAGAGGAATGAGCGAAATTGCCCACAGATAGGTGTGCCAAGCTTGTAGCATCGTATTCAAAAACACTTAAGGCTGTAATTGCTGCCAAAGGTGCATCAACAAAGTATTGAGCAATGGCAGTGAATACTTTTTTTATTTTTAATTAATTTACAAAAATTAAATTGTACATTGTCATCTGTAGAATTTTAAGGTCAAAAATGGATTCATTCCATTTTGGAATAAGGCTGTAACATAATTTAATGTGGAAAAGTGAAGCGCTGCAAATACTTACTGGATGAACTGTGGTAGCGCTACGACTAAGAAAGTGTGTATTGTGTGTCTGTGTTGCATTCATAGACATCCCCTCTTCCCGCTGTTGGCGCTGCTGTTTGAGAAGTGTGAGCTGTCCACACTTAGTTCTGACTGCATCACCTCGGCGAGCTTCGATGTGGACATTGAGAACTTTGTCCGCTGTCAGGAGAAGGAAGGGAAGCCCTTTTTCAGTGAAGACCCAGAACTTGACAACTTGGTAAGATACAGCTCTTTATCACAATGAGTTTTCAGTTTTTTTGTTGATCTTAATAACAGTGTGGACGGAATAATGGAATTGGCCTGTTAAACCTTGAATACTATAATGTGGCACAAATATGAATGAAATGCTGTCATCGTGAGGTGAATGAACGTTTATCTTTGGAATTCATGTGTCCAGGACCTCATCCAATGTGTTCCCAAAACACTGAGTCGACGCCTCCCAAACTAAACAGTTGAAATGGCCACTAATTTCGCCACTCCTAGTGTGTATGTGTGACAATCATTGGTACTTTAACTTGACACCGGCTGAGTCTGCCAGCAAACTAGAAGCTAACTTTAGCCAGGACAACCCATATACCCATGAAACCACTCGTTTGCTTTTGTTTGTGTGAATGAAATACAAGATGAAAGTACAGACAAGACAGTAACTTGAGAGGTACTTTTTTTTAAATTTTAAAACAGGCTTGAGTCAACGGCTCTGAAAAACTTGAAAAGACGTCAAGCACTCCTAAGAACAGCAGCACTCTTCCAACATGACATGATATAACATAACAGTGCTGTGCGCAAAATCCGGTCTGACTGCGCTAATAAAATAAAGGTTTAAAAAAAGTGTTTTTGTTCCTAAAGCACTCATTCCTACTTTTATGTTACAAGATTGTTATGCTTTAATTTAAGATACTGGTCTAAATTGCCCAACAATTTATTTCACTGTTAAGTGTAAAGGATTTCTGCATATAATTAACAAATATTTTGCTTTTAATTTTAAACAAACAAAGCTATAATGCTGATAAAGCTAACTTTATGTTTATAGCAAATAATGTGGTTACAGAGATTGTATGGATTTGTTTCTTTTGAGATAGTAACAGTCAGCGATTTAGGAGCCATTTTTAAGTTCTATTTTATAAGATATTTTTATTTATATCTCTTTATATGTGTTCTTATGTTTTTATGTGTTGTTATCAATTTGCACTAAATTAGTTTTTGCTTACAATTTCGTTGTACAATGACAATAAAGATTTATTCAATTCTATTGTTTTTATAGGAACAACAGCAGATAAATGGTTATGGTGAATTATGGGAGTATTCTGGAGTGTTAAAAGGAATAGCAATGTACACCGAACAAAAAACCGTGTCACAAAACCTGGACAAGATCCGAATCGGGGATTTTTGCTAACCCTTCCACCCTAAGTCAGAATTAAACATACAGGCTGAAGGTTCCTCTTTCTTGACAAGGCCAAGCTCTAATAATGTCTTGTCAGTGGTTTATTAACTACACGTTAGTAACTAATGATTGAATGACTGCATAGAGCAGTGTTGCTTTGGCAGCATAAAATACTTGGTGGACAACACTCTGTGGATTGATTTATAATTCGAAACAATAGAAAAGTCCAAAGGACTCGTGTAGATCTGAAAACTGAAATTGTTTATTTACCCATGTTGGGAACGTCTTTTAAAGTTAAAGTTAAAGTACCAATGATTGTCACTCACACAGTAGGTGGGGAGAAATGTGTCCTCTGCATTTAACCCATCCCCTTGTTCACCCCCTGGAAGGTGAGGGGAGCAGTGGGCAGCAGCGGTGGCTGCACCCGGGAATCATTTTTGGTGATTTAACCCCCAATTCTAGGGGTGTAACGGTACACAAAAATATTTGTTCGGTATGTACCTCGGTTTAGAGGTCACGGTTCGGTTCATTTTCGGTACAGTAAGAAAACATCCATCCATCCATTTCCTACCGCTTATTCCCTTTTGGGGTCGCGGGGGGCGCCGGCGCCAATCTCAGCTACAATCGGGCGGAAGGCGGGATACACCCCGGACAAGTCGCCACCTCATTACAGGGCCAATACAGATAGACAGACAACATTCACACTCACATTCACACATTAGGGCCAATTTAGTGTTGCCAATCAACCTATCCCCAGGTGCATGTCTTTGGAAGTGGGAGGAAGCCGGAGTACCCGGAGGGAACCCACGCATTCACGGGGAGAACATGCAAACTCCACACAGAAAGATCCCGAGCCTGGGATTGAACCCAGGACTGCAGGAACTTCGTATTGTGAGGCAGACGCACTAACCCCTCTGCCACCGTGAAGCCCAGTAAGAAAACAACAAAATATAAATGTTTTGGTTATTTATTTACCAAATTTGTAAACAATGGCTTTATCCTTTTAACACTGGGAACACTATAATAATTCTGCCCACTTTAATCCACATTAAACTGCCTCAAGTTGTTGCTTTGATTAAATAAAATGACAAAACCTTTCTTCTACATATAAAAAGTGCAACATTAAACAGTTTCCATTGAAACTGTTTAATGTCAACTCATCATGCTTAATTACAGCATTAGGGAAGCCTGTAGTTGACTTTTATTATGTAAATGTTGTATTTTTATCAACATGTGATAGCAGGGACCCTGCTATGCAAAACTAGGCTGCTACATTACTAATGATTCATGTAAAAATAGCTGAAAAATAGTACAATTGCAATAGGAGAGACTATTCATCCCTAAACACAATAGAATTCAATGAAATTACAGACAGACAAGGCTTTGCTGCCCCTAACACACACACACACACACACACGCACTCACACACGCAGCAAAATGAGCTAAAGTTACGCTAAAAGCTAATTAGCCTTCATCTCAAGCCTATACTGTGAGCGAGCTGAGCTGCAGTTTAAGTTTCTTGAAGGTCAACGGGCTCCTAGTGATGTTTGTAATAGTTGTGACTGGGAAGTGTTTAGTATAATTTGCGTAGAGTCCGCTCCTCCCCTGCTAAACGAATATCTCTGCTCGATGCTGAAGGATTGACTACATCGCTCTGAAGTCTGAATACGCACTGCTGATTGGCTGTTACATCGCTGTGAATACACACTGCTGATTGGCTTTGTATGTAACCAATCAGATGGTTGTGTGGGCGGGACAATGAGGCAGAGACAGAGGCAGAAAGCAGAGCAGCTTGTGAAGACTTCTGCTTCCGAACTCGTTCGGTACGCCCGCGTGCCGAACCGAAATCCCCGTACCAAAACGGTTCGATACAAATACACGTACCGTTACACCCCTACCCAATTCCAATCCTTGATGCTGAGTGCCAAACAGGGAGGTAATAGGTCCCATTTTTATAGTCTTTGGTATGACTCGGCCAGGGTTTGAACTCACAACCTACTGATCTCAGGGCGGACACTCTACTACTTGGCCACTTAGTAGGTTTTGGAGCCATTTATAAATAACTGCAGATTCTAAGGTCATCAGTTCAAACAAGTTATTTGGATGTGTCAACACTTTGCCAAGGAATAGAAAAAGACACATACGACACCCTCGGATGAAAGGAAATTGCTTAAAATGTTCAAGAACCACAAAGGCCCAAGCTTACCATGAACATGTAACTGCTGGAACACAAATGTGACTTTTCACAGTGAAGCCACTTGTACATCGCCGTTAACTGTGATGGTTCCCACCAAGGAGTTGCCGGAAAACATGACTGAAACTTGACTGAAACTCAACATTTAATGTATTAACTCAAAACATCTGCAAAGGTTTCGTATTACATGGTCTCTGTCTGGGTCTGTTGGCTTCACAATCATGGGGGTAACCGCTGACTTGACTGATGTCCATTAGACAGTCATTGACAGCCTTTACAAGGAGTGTAAGCCACTAAAAGCATACTTGCCAACCTTGAGACCTCCGATTTCGGGAGGTGAGGGGGCGTGGTCGGGTATGGCGGGGTGTGGTTGGGGGCGGGGCATGGTTGGGGGCGTGGTTAAGAGTCAAATATTTTATATATATATATATATATATAAATAAATATTAAATATATATATAAGAAATACTTGACTTTCAGTGAATTCTAGCTATATATATATATATTTATTTTATTATATATATATATATAAATAAAAGAAATACTTGAATTTCAGTGTTCATTTATGTACACATTTACACACACATAACACTCATCTACCCATTGTTGAGTTAAGGGTTGAAATGTCCATCTTTGTTTTATTCTCATGTCTACTCTACATTATATTCTATTCTATGTATAGTAGATGGCAGTACTGTCCTGTTTAAGAGTGTCACAAGCTCACAACATTGCTGCTTAGGCAGACGAACTGCTTTACGGTAGACGAAAAAATGTGACTGCTGTTGTTGTGTGTTATTGCCAGGCTGGGACGACTTTAATCAAACTGACTAACTATAAACCCACATAAGAAGCCAAGAACTCGCCCCTGATCATTCTACAGTTATAACGCCATCGGGCAGACTCGCTCTTTATATTGTGGGAAAGACTGTCGACACGCCACTCAGGTCGCGTGGAGCGGCCTCCAGCTCCGCCTGAATTTCGGGAGAAAATTTGTCCCGGGAGGTTTTCGGAAGAGGCGCTTAATTTCGTGAGTCTCCCGGAAAATCCGGGAGGGTTGGCAAGTATGACTAAAAGTGATTGCTAAAAATGCTGCTTGTTAGGCTGCTGTATCCAACTTATCCATAGAAAGTTGATTGGAATTAAATAGGAGGTGAAGGAAAAAGTTCACCCGCAAATAGAAAAAAACACAGCTTTGAGAGGATTGTCAACAAAATCCAGTCAGAAATTTGGAGGACATTTATAGAGTAGACTGAGACAATAGTCAGCACACGCAGACCAATCCTAGACATGGTCCACAAATGTCGTATTCCTTGTGTCAAGCCACTCCTGAAGTAGAGACAACACTATCAAAAATGTCTTACTTGGAATGTGGGGGAAAATAATTCCACTGTTATACTAAATGGTAAATTAATTATATAGATTGGATGGTATAGCACTTTTCTACCTTCAAGGTACTCAAAGCACTTTGACACTATTACCACATTCACCTACAGCATCAGGATCAACTGGAGGTTCAGTATCTTGGTTAAGGATACTTTGAGATAGTCACAGGGGGACAGAGGATCGATCCTGCAAACATCGGTTCGCGATCCAACCACTCTACCACTTGGAGAATGCTGCCTGTGTTGTTCTGTTGTCCAAAATACATTTTGCATGTCATTTGGAAATCAAGGTCCCAGAGTGTGGAGGAAGAGTAGATATTCACATGTCTGGTGTAAAATTTCCACAGTCTGTAAGGATTTGGGCTGCTATGTCATCTGCTGGTGTTGATCTACTATGTTTTCTGAGGTTCACAGTCAACACAGCATTTCATGTTTTTCTGCTGACAAACTTTATGGAGATGCTTTTTTCAGTTCAATGACCTTGGTCTTACTGTACTTGATTGGCGAGCAAACCTGGCATGAGCTCCATACATAATCTATGTAGTATGGTCGAGAGGAGAAGGAGAGCCACCAGAACCAACAGTACAGATGATCTGAAGACTATTATCAAACCAACTTGGGCATCCTTTCCACTTAAGTATTACCACAGGCTGTAATTTATGCTAAATGGTTTTTAACCAAATAGCTGACAGTTTAGTTAAAAAAACAAACATTAATTAATATTATTCATAATTTTCAGTATCTGTAAGCCATAATCAATCTGTGGCTTGAAATATTTCATAGAATGTACTATGAATCTATATATAATTTATGGATTTCATTTTCTGATATGATTTAACTTGTTCAGTATTCTATTATTTAGATGTACCTGAATGTGAATCTTTGAACATGTTGGGTTTATTAGTCAACCTTCCAAATATATAATTGAAGATGAACATCATGTGATGATTCTATCAACCAATTACAGGTCCAAAATTGATACAACATTCATTACATTAATGAGCGTATGTGAACTTCTCAACAGAAATTTATATTATGAGTTTTCTTTTCTTGTGGTGCTGAATATAAGTCGTTTTAGATATTTGTGCAATATCCGCACAATAACGGAGGATCAGAGTTTATTCGCTCGCATCTAAAGTGTTACAAGCAGTCCCAAAGCGTGTGAATTTGTGCACCAGCTAAATGTCCTCCAATAAACACACAAGGTTAGTATTTCTTATGTTTTTAGTCACGTCATTGATTAAAAAGGTAAACATGGTACAGTAGGTTACAGACTACTAGGAGCTAGCATCGACACAACAGCTAAGCACACAATAGCACATAAGCTCGACACGTGTGTCTGTCAAGTGTCATTAATTTAACAATATTGCAGTCTAAAACAGCACATTTGTCATGATAAACAAGAATTAAACAATTGTAGTTGCATATTACTTTCACATATTCTACAAAGGCTCCAAGGCAGAAGCATATTTTAAAGTATCCAAAAAAAAACCTGTCCGCACCATTCAAATTCCTGCGATATGTGCTTAACAACATTCATTTTGAAAGACACGATGACGGATGGATTTTTTTTAATGCATTCTAACTATTAAGAAAACCTAAATAAAAGTGTGCTTATAGCGGAGCCAATGCGAGCTGCACTATTTTGTCCATAAAATCTGATAACCATTCAAAAAGCGCCAACAACACTCAATTTACATTTTGTGACTTGAATATTAACCAAGCATTAGTGATATTTTTTATTATAAGCGCTAACACAGATGAACTACATATAACGGCGACGTTGTCAGTTCCGTGTGTCCCTATGTTTACATCATCGAGTGGTCTGCTGTTTCCTCGCTTCCCTGCTATAAGTTTATTCTTTATCATAAATCATGCCTCTCATTTGAAAAGTAGATGGCTGAGGATATAATACGACAAATTGGGACAATTTGACAGCCATTTAGGACCTAGCACTATCGAGAATGACACGAACACTGCTTGTTTCCCCCTGCCCCGTTTCTTTGCGAGGATTATGAAACATTTTTCATCTAAATGGGAAAATCCGAACATCCCAGCAGTCAACATTCTACTGACAGCAGACCTTGTACAGTAAGTGATGTTTTATTATGTTTGTTGGCTGTCATAAAGTCTGCAGTGAGTAGTAATCAGTGATGAAGGGAAAAGCAAGTAAACTATGTGTTTAAGAAATGAATGCGCCACGTATGCTTAAATGCTCAAAATATATAAATAGTAAGTGTTGTTATAAATGTACCCGTTACTACATTACATATATACGTACATATATATAAAACCCTAATGGAGGTATTTGTAATTTTTTTAGGGGCTCTATAGGCAGAATGGACTCATAGGCTCCATTGTAAGCGGACATTTGATCAAATGTATTTAATATTTAGAATGCTTTAAAAAAAAAAATCATCCATCCATCATCATGTCTTACATAATGATTGTGAACGATAGGCAACATTTCTCCCAAAAAGTGCAGTTCACTTTAATGAATTGTAATCAGGTATCATCAAAAAACAATTACCACTGTTTTTACTACCCTTCTACTTCAAAACACAATTAGTCCATTCCAGACGGTTAATTAATAGGTCAGTGTTTTTCATACCTACTATTGTCTAAATAATTTCCCTTGATCAAGCCTTTTATAACATTACACACTACAAAATAAAAATATGTAGGATTTATGCTGATATCTGAACAATATCAGTATCGAAAGTGGAAAAAGTTGTATCAGGATACTTCTAGTTGCTGCTCGTATGTTCAAAAACACTATCAGTAATGTTAAAAGGACATTTGTCACTGATTGTCTAATGGTTGCCTCGCCTGACTTCAGTTTCAGGCAGCGAGACTTGTCTGTCTGTGATTGACTCACAAATAGTCAGCCTTTTGCCCAAAGCTGGAAAAGGCTCACACTCCCTGTGACATTTAAATAGGATGATCTAATCCCTATTTGTTTCCAATTTAGGCCCTTGCCATTTTATTGCCATTTTATCGTAATTTTGCCTGCGTTACTTTCACTAGAAAGTTCCAAAGCCTTATTGTTTGCTAATGTGCTCGCCTTCTCTATCGCTGTGTATGAGGTTTTTGTTGTGAAACTTGTGGTGAAGCATTGTTTTGTGCACTGCAGATGGTAAAAGCCATCCAGGTACTGCGAATCCACCTGCTGGAGCTAGAAAAAGTGAGTGACCTGTGCAAGGACTTCTGCAGCCGCTACATTGCCTGCCTCAAAACTAAGATGAATAGTGAGACCCTGCTGAGTGGAGATCCTGGTAGCCCATACTCGCCTATCCAAGGCCAGGCCCCAAGTTTTTCACCAACTAAATCCCAGGTAGGTGACAAACAAGTTTTTACTAAAAGGTTATGCCGATGTGTTAAAATTGTTTTAATGCCTTTTGCTAAATAGCTTCCCAGCTCCATCTCAGGGAGTCCTCATAGTCAAATTGTGGTGCCAGCTTCAGCCCTGCAGCAAGGAAATGTCACGGTCACAGCAGTCAATCCCACCCAGGTGGTCGCAGGTATGTCTTCATGGCATACTACCCCACCTACAGGTACTGTTACGACCGCAGCTGCAATATAGGCATGTAGAGGACCCTTAATTGAATCTTGCTTTGCTCCCGCTTATACACAATAATTTGTTTATGACATGAGTTTCTGCATTCATCACAGGTAGCACGGTGTATCAGCCTGTTACAGTCGTCACTCCTCAGGGCCAGGTCGTAACGCAAGCCATTTCTCCAGGGTCATTACGAGTCCAAAACAATCAGGTACTTATATGTCCTTCCCATATTTGACTGTCTTGATGTTTTCAGTCCTAGCGAAAAAACAAAACAAAAATAGACCTCACAGTGGCCACGGACAGGGTCGAGGGTTCAGATCTACATTAGAACAACTCCTGCATGCGTGGGTTTTCTTTTTCCTCTCAAATTCTGAAACCATTAATGGCTTTGTAAACAAACACATTAAAGTAATCCCCTTCAGTACCAAGATCGTCCATGTAGATGTAACATATTTTGTCATTTTATGCCCAGTGTTTACGGGTCATATTAGGATTATTTTTCTACATTTAAACCATTCTTTGTGGCCTACATAACATGTAATGGTGGTCAAAATGTTGCATAGATTATGTTTGACAGACCAGACTGTCTTCGAGGACGCTTTCTGACTGTCTCTTTAGGATGCCCAGTTTTGTTGGCATTCTAATTTTTAGCACAGGTTGGTAGAGTGGCCGTGCCAGCAACTTAAGGGTTCCAGGTTCGATCCCCGCTTCCGCCATCTTAGTCACTGCCGTTGTGTCCTTGGGCTGGGCAAGACTCTTGACCCTCCTGCTCCCAGTGTCCCCCACACTGGTTTAAATGTAACTTAGATATAGGGTTTCACTATGTAAAAGTGCTTTGAGTCACTAGAGAAAAGCGCTATATAAATATAATTCACTTAATTTACGTGCCTCCACTTCGACTTCTTCTTCTACTCGTCAGCCATGTTTTAGTGCTTCCATTTGGAGTGTACTGACAAATATTAATTAGAAATATACGTTACTTTGTATTTGATATGGCAATGTCGTAGGACAGGTGCACGTACGAGCCAGTCTGCCCCACAAGAGAATAGAGGGGAAAAAAGAACTTATTGACTACAATGGCAAACTTGACCAGACAAGGAGATATCTGCTGACGTGGCCAACTAGAAAAATGTCACAAATCGGGCAAAACGGCTTGTTAGGAGGGAGCATGAATGAAGGAAAGATATCACCTCCATGGTTGGAGGTGCCTCCAAGACATATGTAGATCCCATATACACAAAATAGGTACTTATAGGTAAGAAAAGTTTGGTTTTGCATAATAGGTCTCGCTTAATGACAGTTTAGTAATAATTTATTTTATTGAGCAAAACTGTTTATTTTACACTGTAACCACATCTAAAAACTTAAGGGGAAAAACTACTGTCTAGCAAAACTGGTCATTGAAGGGACGGCGTGGCGCAGTGTTAGAGTGGCCGTGCGCAACCCGAGGGTCCCTGGTTCAATCCCCACCCAGTACCAACCTCGCCACGTCCGTTGTGTCCTTAGCAAGACACTTCACCCTTGCTCCTGATGGGTGCTGGTTAGCGCCTTGCATGGCAGCTCCCTCCATCAGTGTGTGAATGGGTAAATGTGGAAGTAGTGTCAAAGCGCTTTGAGTACCTTGAAGTAGGGCTGGTTTGTCTCCGTGCGATATAGAAAATGACTATATCGTAATATTCGAGTATACGTTCTCACGCAGGACTTTTAGCTTGCGGGCGTACACTTCAGGCTCTCCTCGCTCTTTCCTGTGTCTCCTCGCAGACAAGCAGGCGCACATTCTTCACAAACTGTCACGTCACATACACGCCCTCGCAGAGCAGAGAGCTAGCGGCGTGGCTAAGGTTAGCTGCTAACGTAGCCGTACGAGAGAAAGATGCTGCGGATCTGGTAACAAATGAAGGAAGACTTAATTCCCAAGAAAAACAGTAGGGTTTCCATCATATGGCGGTGATTCGGCTTCAAGTGGGAATATGTCGAATAGACAACTGTAATTTGTCAAGTGTGGGAGGAAAAAGCGTTTCTATGAAAAGTAGCATTACTGCTAATATGTAGCATCGTTTGTAAAGTCACTCGCTAGAGAATGAAGAGAATGTCATAACCTTAGTAACATACCACATAGTGAAGGACGAATACTATTTGATTTCCTATTATGCAGCTCATTTTTATTTGACACTTAAAATGTCTCTGACAATGTTGCAATTTATGTTTTGGAAATGACTTGAATGTTTGTGCCATTGCTTAATAACTTTAATAAATATACTTTTAGTCAATTGACTTAGTTGTGATTTCCCTCCCTGCATGAAAGTTTAAAAGTAGCATATATTGATGCAGTATGAAGAAGAATGTTTTAATGTATACACAAAATCATCATACTGCTGTGATTATATGTATCAAGTGTTCATTCAAGGCCAAGGCAAAATATTGTAATATATATCATATATCGCGATATGGCCTAAAAATATTGCAATATTTAAAAAAGGCAATATCGCCCAGCCCTACCTTGAAGGTACAAAAGCGCTATACAAGTACAACCCATTTATCATTACATTTTTTGCCATACAAACCAAGCTGAAACCAACTTTTTCATCAATCGTGTTAACAGCAGCCACTCTCTCTGTCTATTGTGCTGACAGACGCACTCATTAGACAACCAGACACAAACTGTAAATGCCAGGTCGTTCTACTGTCATTTATTTAGAATATTAAGTTATGGATAATAATGATGAAATTACGTTACCAGATTACAGATATGTTAATGAAAATTGTCATGCAATGTTTTACTGACAAAATGTATAAATGAAAATAATCCAATCAAAATAAATGTCATTTGATTATGTGAAGAGATTTTAACTTGTGATGATGTCATGTTTGGGACAGGTGTGCTGCTAGGTGGCCACAGTGTGCACGTCTGATGTTGCTCACATCTGGTGCACTGAATGCTGAGGGAATTAGTGCATTTGCTCAGACGCGTACAAAATTAGGGGGAACATTGATTGAGACATTCGTTACGCCAACTAGGAATAGGCTTGTTGCAAAAAAATTTGCTCGCAGCCCAAATCATAACATTGGGGAGGCGTGGCTCGGTTGTTAGAGCAGCTGAGCCAGCAACGTGAGGGTTCCAGGTTCATTTCCAGCTTGCGCCATCCTAGTCACTGTCGCTGTGTCCTTGGGCAAGACTTTTTGACCTGCTCCCAGTGCCCCCCACGCTGGCTTAAATGTAGCTTGAAGATGTAGATAATGGGTTTCACTGCGTTTACCGCTTCGAGAAAAAAAGCACTATATAAATATGACTAACCTCTCTTCAATTGACATAAACATTCCCAAAGAAAGTTTGTTTTTTAAAAAAAAACTCAGAGGTACCACTACATCTCTTAAATTTCAGTGAAGAACAGAATCATATGAAAAGTGGTACATCTCAAACAATGTATCACTGTATTGGATGCAAAAGCCAAATACGAATGTCACACAGGGGAATTGCAATTTTGCTTTTAGCTAACCTGACATCTGTCTGCCCAGCTGCAGCTGCGGTTTCACCAGGACTTGAATCTCTTCAATCACGAGGACAGCTCGACAAAAAACAAACGTGGCGTTTTACCCAAGCAGGCTACGAATGTCATGCGCTCGTGGCTTTTTCAGCACATTGGGGTGAGTCTTTGATCTTGTCAATCTTGAACTGCAAAACCCAGATCCAACAAAGTTTCGTCCTTTCCCTCCGTAGCATCCGTATCCAACAGAGGATGAAAAGAAGCAGATAGCAAGTCAGACCAACCTGACACTTCTACAGGTCAATAATTGGTGAGTCAAGTTGACTTGTTGGTCCAAACAGTTCTCTTTGCTATACTGTTTTGCAATAAGTCCACGTTTCTTTGTTTCCGCAGGTTTATAAACGCTCGAAGGCGAATTCTACAGCCCATGTTAGATGCTAGTTCCTCTGAAACGCCTAAAACTAAAAAGAAAACACCTCAAAACCGGCCACTGCAACGCTTCTGGCCTGACTCAATTGCCTCAGGGGGAGGCACTCCGCAGCAACTTACAATGCCAGATGGTACGTGGCACACTTCAAGCACGGTAATGTGCTGATGTCAAATGGCTGAAAAGAAACCCACCCAGTCACTTCCTGTTTTTTGACTGGTTGTACACGTTTCTTTTCTTAGTGGCTGTGCATAATTTTTGGGTATTGGTTGAATTTGGTGCGACATCAACATACAGAAATCCCAGGGGGAGGCTTATTCAGTTTGTAACTGTGTTCCTCATCTTTACTGGAAAATGGCGGCACACGGCATTCATCTTTTATACTGTGTCCGTTTATGCATTTCATAAGGCAATATGAACACAATCATGGGGGACTGTATCAGACAACTTTATGAGTTTGTGGTCACAGCAGCCAGCCAGAGGTGACAAGGTATTTGGTTACAGACAGCACAACAATGCACCTTTGGCAGCAATTACAGGCTAAAGTCTTTTTGAATACCATGCCACAAGCTTGGCACATCTATCCATCCATCCATTTTCTACCGCTTGTCCTTTTTGGGGTCGCGGAGGGGTGCAGCAGCCTATCTCAGCTGCATTCAGGCGGAAGGCGGTGTACACTCGGGACAAGTCGCCATCTCATCGCAGGGCCAACACAGATAGACAACATTCACACACTAAGGCCATTTTAGTGTTGCCAATCAATCTATCCCCAGGTGCATGTTTTTGGAGGTGGGAGGAAGCCGGAGTACCCATACGGAACTCACGCAGTCACAGGGAGAACATGCAAACTCCACACTGAAAGATCCCGAGCCCGGGATTGAACTCGGGAGTACTCAGGACCTTCGTATTGTGAGGCACATGCACTAAACCCTGCACCACTGTGCTGTCTTGGCACACCTATCTTTAGGCAATTTTGCCCATTCCTCTTTGAAGTACCTCTCGAGTAGCATCAGGTTGGATGAGAAACATTGGTTTTCATCTAGAACAGGGGTCTCAAACACGCGGCCCGCGAGACGTTATTTTGCGGCCCGCACCTTAATGTGAAAATGTAATGTTGGTGCAGCCCGCGAGTTTGATATGAGTGCCGCTTTACAGCGTCATACTTGTATACCCTCGATTTTTACGGGAGACTCCCGATTTTCAGTGCCCCTCCAGGGGTATTCAGTCTCCCGAATTTCACCCTAACAACAATATTAAGGGGACACCGTGGAGGCACTGCCTTTATTGTCCTTAACAACCTGTACAAACAGTGCACAGCCCATTAACATGTTGTATTTGACTTCTGTAGATGTAGTAAGCGACTGCAAGACATAATTGATCAACAGCCACACAGGTCGCACTGAGGCTGGCCGTATAAACAACTTTAACACTGTTACAAATATGCGCCACACTGTGAACCCACACCAAACAAGAATGACAAACAGATTTTGGGAGAACATCCGCAACGCAACGTAACACAACAGAACAAATACCCAGAATCCCATGCAGCCCTAACTCTTCCAGGCTACAATAGGGGGCGGGGTTGGGGGGCGCGGGGCCGTATATTGTATGGCTGTTGATCAAGTATGTCTTGTAGTCACTTCCGTGAGTTTGAGAAGCCTCATACAATATGTGACTGTTTGTATGGTAGAAAAGCGGGCAAGACAGCAGGTAGTAGAGGACGTTAAAGGCAGTGATATCATGGCACGCCCTTAATATTGTTGTCCAGGTGTAAACAGGGAGAATGATTGCCGGGATATTGTCGGGAGGAGCACTGCTATTCGGGTGTTTGCCGGAAAGATCGCGGGAGTTGGCAAGTATGTTGCTAGGGCGGGAAAGCCATTCAAAGAAGGTGAATTCATTCAAAAGTGCATGTTAAAATGTTTTAAGAAATCTTTTCTTGCGGCCCAGCCTCACCCATTTTCTATATCCATTGGCCCCCAGGTAAATTGAGTTTAAGACCCCTGATTTAGAATGTCTCTGTACATTCATCTTGGTCTAGTTAGGGAGGTGACCAAGAACCCGATGGTCACTCTGTCAGAGCTATAGCATTCCTCTGTGGAGAGAGGAGAACCTTCCAGAAGGACAACCATCTCTGCAGCAGTCCACCCATCAGGCCCGTACGGTACAGTGGCCAGACAGAAGCCATTTCTTAGTTAAAAATTTGCCAAAATGCCCTTGAAGGACTCTCAGACCATGAGAAATTAAATGTTCTGCTCTGATGAGACAACACTTGAAGTCTTGTGTCATTAGTTAGGTACAATAAGCATTAACATACATAGTATTAAACATAAGTTTAATGTAAAATTGCACATTTAATTATTTCACAATTTAATTTAATATTTAATCAGCGTGAAGGCCAGACATCGTGTTTAGAGGAAACCAGGCACGCTCAGCACCAGGCCAAAACCATCCCTACTGTGAAGCATGTTGTTGGCAACATCATGCTGCGGGGATGGTTTTCAGCGGAAGGATTTGATTGATTGATACTTTTATTAGTAGATTGCACAGTTCAGTACATCCATCCATCCATTTTCTACCGCTTATTCCCTTTCGGGGTCGCGGGGGGCGCTGGCGCCTATCTCAGCTACAATCGGGCGGAAGGCAGGGTACACCCTGGACAAGTCGCCACCTCATCGCAGGGCCAACACAGATAGACAGACAACATTCACACTCACATTCACACACTAGGGCCAATTTAGTGTTGCCAATTAACCTATCCCCAGGTGCATGTCTTTGGAAGTGGGAGGAAGCCGGAGTACCCGGAGGGAACCCACGCATTCACGGGGAGAACATGCAAACTCCACACAGAAAGATCCCGAGCCTGGATTTGAACCCAGGACTGCAGGAACTTCGTATTGTGAGGCAGACGCACTAACCCCCTCTGCCACCGTGAAGCCAGTTCAGTACATATTCCGTACAATTGACCACTAAATGGTAGCACCCGAATGGTACAAATATATTCTATCAGCATAATACAGTCATCACACAGATTAATCATCATAGTATATACATTGAATTATTTACATTATATACAATCCGGGGGGTGGGATGAGGAGCTTTGGTTGATATCAGTACTTCAGTCATCAACAATTGTATCAACAGAGAAATGGACATTGAAACAGTGATGGTCTTACTTAGTAGGATATGTACAGCCAGCAGAGAATATAGTGAGTTCAGATAGCATAAGAACAAGTAAATACATAAGAAGTACATTTGATTATTTACATTAGGGTGTTTATAATCCGGGGAGATGGGATGTGAATGGAGGAGGGTATTAGTGAAGTGTTGAAGTTGCCTGTAGGTGTTGTTTTAGAGCGGTTTTGAAGGAATATAGAGATGCACTTACTTTTACACCTGTTGGGATTGCATTCCACATTGATGTAGCATAGAAAGAGAATGAGTTAAGACCTTTGTTAGGTCGGAATCTGGTTTTAACGTGCTTTGTGGAGCTCCCCCTGGTGTTGTGGTTATGGCGGTCATTTACGTTAAGGAAGTAGTTTGACATGTACTTCGGTATCAGGGAGGTGTAGCGGATTTTATAGACTAGGCTCAATGCAAGTTGTTTTACTCTGGGAACTGGGGGACTAGTCAAGATTCAAAGAAAGATGAATGCAGCAATGTACAGAGACATCCTGGCTGAAAATGGACTATTCCATCCAATCTGATAGAGCTTGAGAGGCGCTGCAAAGAGGAATAAAGCCAAACTTCCCAAAGATAGATGTGCCGAGCTTGTGGCATCGTATTCAAAAATACTTGAGGTTGTAATTGCTGCCAAAGGTGCATCAGCAAAGTATTGAGCAAAGGCTGTGAATACTTATGTACATTTTTAATACATTTGCTAAATAAATATAAAAAATTCAAATTGTCATTATGAGGTATTGTGTGTAGAATTTTGGGGATAAAAAGGGATTTATTCCATTTTCAAAAATGTCTTAACATAACAAAATGTGGAAGAAGTGAAGCACTCTGCATACTGTCCTGATGAACTGTACCTTATTTAGAATTGTAAATAATCTGTTTTGCATGTTTATTTTTTTCTTTAAATGGATAAAGTGTTGTCAGCTTGTTGCTTTTTCAGGGCGGACACAAGACGTTAACGTTCCCTCTGTGGTTCTCAGGTACGTTGGTGACGATGAACGTCGAGGGTCTACAGAGTCTGACGTCAGACGGCGCCACTCTAGCAGTGCAGCAAGTGATGCTTGGAGGACATAGTGAAGACGAGTCCGGGGATAGCGGAGACGAAGACGACGATGACGACGACGAAGATGCAGACATGGCCGGGCTGGGCCTCGACAACAGCGACTCGTTGCAGTAGAGGACTCCCCCTCACAGTTCCATCCACAGTACGTGTCCAGTAAGTCACGTGGGTCTCCCGTCACGTCCAGACAGAGCACAACACGGGATTTAAGAGAATTGCCCCTTCCGAAAATCCAACTTCGCTGAATGCCAATTAATGCTGCGCGTGTGTGAACATCAGGAATTTCATTTCAGAAATGTTTTTTTTTAATTTAGTTGATGTAGGAGAGTGCACTTTTTTTGTATATTTAAGCTATAAGAAGAAAAGTGTTAAACACCACAAGCAAGTTGAATAAATCTTGACCGGATTAATATTGGTTTTCCCGACCCCTGTTGCCAATCCTTAGCTGATTGTAAGTTTGGATGGCAACATTTTGAGGTTGCGTCTGTAAGGGTTTGTCTTTTTGCATGCTTGTATTTGAGTAGATGTGTGCACTCGAACCCCTCACGTGGACCTCTGCCAGCTGAACGGAGCTCTTGAGGAGATTTCAAATGGAAAAAAAAAGAGATGCTTATTTTTATATTCATACATATGAAAATAGTGTTTTGTTTCATGAGTTTGTTCTGTTTTGTAAGGGATATTTATGTACATATTCATAAAGCTAATAACCCTGTTTTCCAGGGTTCTTGGAAGTTTTCTAAAAAAGGAATAGAATGAAAATTATTTAAATTGGTTTTAAAGGTAGAATACTAACAAGGCCTTACCCATATGTGGTTTTTCTTTCAAGACTTATTGCCAAGAAGCACAAAACAAAGTGGTTAAAATATGCTAAATTGCAGAATAATTTGACCTGTATTCTTTCAGTAAATACAGTATCTGTGTTACTGTTTTTAAAAGCAGCACATTGTGTATATCATACATTGTCATTTTAACATTTTACAGTGCTATCGATGTTTTCAAAGATGAAATGCACAATCCAGAACACTACGCCGATCATGCAATCACAAAGTCCTTCTTCCGTTAGAAGGACACACAGACACTGAATTATTACATGAAGCACGCATTGTTTTATTTATGTACATGTGACCGCGGTGAACGGCGTCCCTCGTCATTGGCATGCACTACGACTCAAGTTGGAACTTGTTAGTCCCCCTGCCACTACTCATCAGCCAAACATTTCTGATATTTGATCGCTCAAGAATTACTGCACAAACTGTGGCACCTTTTCTTAGGAACGGTGGTACTGTTCGACAGTCGCAGTAATTTGGTCCGTGTACCTTTGACAACAGAGTTTTTGTAAATGTGTCGCAAAAACCTGAGATGTCCTTTCTCATATCTGTCTTGCTTTTTATGAAGCATTACGTTTCTCTTTGTATGGTTTGCCTTAGAGCTTTCTATTTTGGAATAAACAATCTCTTAACTCCTTGGTGCATGGTGTCTTTCTACGTTAGAGGCAAGGGTGACTTTTACTCTCAGAAAAAATTATTGTCTTGTCCCACTCCTGGTTAAATGACTCCCATTAAGAATGAAAGGTCAAATGGGAAAAAATGTAAAACTACTTAAATGTGTCATTAGTTAAGTACCATTTGCATTAAAACACATACATGTTATTAAATGTTTCAATTTAATATAAAATTTAAGATTTAATAATTTTTCAATTTAAGTATTCAATTATTTAAGGATATGTTTTATTTAATTAATGTATATTTCATGACTGAGTAAATTAAAATATATGAACTTGACGATGGGAGGGTCAAATGGAAAATATAATTATACAATTAAATATGTTAAGTACAATTGGCATTAAAATACATAACCATGTTATTAAATGTAACAATTTAATATACAATTGCACACATTAAATTATTTTACAATTAACAATTTAAAGATTTGTTTAAATTTTTTTTCTAATTGTATTAATTCATTACTTAATTACATTATAGATTAATGAACCTGGTGATGGAGGGTCAACTGTAATAAAAATAAGTATTTTTGTATTTACCTAAATGTGTTATTAGTTAAGTACAATTGGCCTTAAAACACATAAATGTGTTATTAAATGTAACAATTTATTGAAATATTGCACCTTTATTATTTCAACAATTTAATTAATAATTTAGAGGGTTGTTTTAACATTTATTTTCCATCCATCAATTTCCTACTGCTTGTCCCTTTCGGGGACGCGGGGGTGCTGGAGCCTATCTCAGCTGTACATGGGTGGAAGGCGGGGCAACACCCTGGACAAGTCACCACCTCATCACAGGGCCAACACAGATAGACAGACAACATTCACACTCACATTCACACACTAGGGGCAATTTAGGCATGGTTAAGAGGGGGAGTGTATATTTACAGCTACAATTCACCAAGTCAAATATTTCATATATATATATATATATTCCCAGGCGTGGCACCGCTGCTGCCCACTGTTCCCGTCACCTCCCAGGGGGTGATCAAGGGTGATGGGTCAAATGCAGAGAATAATTTTGCCACACCAAGAGTGTGTGTGACAATCATTGGTACTTTAACTTTAATTTTGATATATATATATATATATATATATAAGAAATACTTGATTTTCAGTGTTCATTTATTTACACATATACACACACATAACACTCATCTACTCATTGATGAGTTAAGGGTTGAATTGTCCATCCTTGTTCTATTCTCTGTCACTATTTTTCTAACCATATGCATGTACAGTAGATGGCAGTATTGTCTTGTTTAAGAGTGTCACAACATTGCTGTTTATGGCAGACAAACTGCTTTACGGTAGACGAAAACGTGACTGCTGTTGTTGTGTGTTGTTGCTGCGCTGGGAGGTAGTTAATGAAACTGCCTAACAATAAACCCTCATAAGAAACCAAGAACTCGACCCCGATCATTCTACAGTTATAATGTCATTGGGCAGACACGCTGTTTATATTGTGGGAAAGCTGACGTGAAACAGGCTGTCCTCACTCAGGAGGGGGTGTGGCCTCCAGCGCCGCCTGAATTTCGGGAGATTTTCGGGAGAAAATTTGTCCCTGGAAGTTTTCGGGAGAGGCGCTGAATTTCGTGAGTCTCCCGGAAAATCTGAGAGAGTTGGCAAGTATGCTCAAATGTGTCATTAGTTAGGTACAATTGGCAATAAAATACATAAATGTGGTATTAAATGTAAAAGTTTAAAGTAAAATTGCACATTTAATTTCACAATGTATTTCAATATTTAATCAATAATTTTGTGATTTGTTTTTTTTATTTCATTTAGTATTTTTTAATTAATGTATTATTTCATGATTTAATTAGTTCAGAGGTACGACATTAACCTGGAAAAGGAGGGTCAAATAAGAAAACAACCCAAATCAATCTTTATATAATTACTTAAATGTGTCAGTAGTTTAGTACAGTTGGCATTAAAACACATTAAGTGTGCTATTAAATGTAACACTGTTGTAAAATTGCACATATATTTATTTCACAATTTAATCAATGATTTAAAGATTTAATTTATTATTTATTTATTGTATTATTTCATGATATACATAATTTAAATAATGCATCTACCTGGTGATGATGGGTCGAATAATTAATTCATTTAATACATTTGAATATTTCATGGATCTGGTGACGAAGGGGTCAAATTGGTCAAAAATAAATAAGTCTTCAAATAATCAGGCAAATGTGTCATTAGTTAGGTACAATAGGTATTGATAAGACTATTAAAGGGCCCCCTAACCCATCCTAAACCCAATGTTGCTGCCACGCACACGCACACACACACGCACACGCACATGCCCACTCACACTTGGTATGTTTACATGCACTTCAAAACGAATCAGTGCATGGATTTGGTTAAAACTGGCTTTTTAAACACATCTATAAACTAATTAGTTGGTTTTTTTTACTTTTTAAAGGTGGATTAACATATCTAGAGCGTAGCTGGATGAATGCCCTTAAATAAATTGGTATTGGAAAAAAAAAGCGTATGAGCTATGTGATGCTGCAACTTTTTGTATTGATTCGATGTTAAGTAACTAATCAGCCAGCATTGTCGATACTCACACCAATATTTTTTTCTATAATTTTTTAGAGATGTATAAAACACTTTTGAAAGTATCTTAAATTGTTTTCTATCAGAATAAAACCCAAAACAAAGAATATATATTTTTATCAACACCTTTGTTAACATTTGAATGATATAAGAGAAAATAACCAAAATAAAACAACTATTCCCTTTTTATTGCAAACAATTATTTGAGCAAAATAAAGAAATAGTGCAAAATTAGTAAACAAAAACTACTAGTGGATCTCATTTAAAGTGGCCTTATTATGCAACGCCAACATTCCTTGCCTTATTTTGTGTATTTGGGATCCACCTAAGTCCCGCAAAGGTTAATTCAAACCATGTGGATATTTATAAAATCTTTTTGCCTTCTTCCAAATTTGCACTGAACGAGCCATTTCTAACAAAAAGTAGCGTTCATTCTTTCCTTAACACGGATCAATCGTCCTGTCCCCTTAGCGGAAAAACAGCCCATAAGCATGATGTTTCTACCCCCATGCTTCACAGTAGGTGTGGTGTTCTTGGGATGCAACTCAGTATTCTTCTTCTTCCAAACACGACGAGTTGAGTTTATACCAAAAAGTTCTATTTTGGTTTCATCTGATCACATGACATTCTCCCAATCCTCTGCTGTATCATCCATGTATCCATTTTGGTATAAACTCAACTTGTCGTGTTTGGAGGAAGAAGAATACTGAGTTGCATCCCAAGAACACCATAACTACTGTGAAGCATGGGGTGGAAACATCATGCTTTGGGGCTGTTTTTCTGCTAAGGGGACATGACGATTGATCCGTGTTAAGGAAAGAATGAATCGTATCGTGAGATTTTGAGACAAAACCTCCTTCCATCAGTGAGAGCTTTGAATGGTTGACCAAATACTTATTTTCCACCATAATTTACAAATAAATTCTTTAAAATTCCTACAATGTGAATTCCTTGATTTTTTTTCCTCATTCTGTCTCTCACAGTTGAAGTGTACCTATGATAAAAATTACAGACCTCTGTCATCATTTTAAGTGGGAGAACTTGCAGAATCGGTGGCTGACTAAATACTTTTTTGCCCCACTGTAGTTCAAACTATATCTGTCAGTAGACTCCAAATGGAAGCGCCAAAAACTACAACATGGATGATGGCTTGGCCTGAAAGAGGACTTGGGCGTGAACATAAGGCCTCCCGCAAAACTGCGCATCCTGAACAGACGGTCCGAAAAACTTGAAGATAGTCTGTAAAACAATCTATGCAAAATCTTAAACCAAAGCAAAACTATTAAATGTTATGTAGACCAGTGTTTTTCAACATTGAGGCAAGGCACATTTTTTTCATTGAAAGAATCCAGAGGCACACCACCAGCAGATATTAAATAATGAAACTCAGTAAACAATACAAAGTTGTTGTTGCAATTGTTAGATATTAATTGAAACCATGACCAAGCATGCATCACTATAGCTCTTGTCTCAAAGTAGGTGTACTGTCACCACCCTGTCACATCATGCCCTGGCTTATTTGGAGTTTTTTGCTGTTTTCTTGTCTTGCGCTCCTATTTTGGTAGCTTTTCTTGTTTTGATGGTATTTTCCTGTTGCAGTTTAATTTCTTCCTTTGGGCGTTATTCCACGCACCTGCTTTGTTTTAGCAATCAAGAATATTTAAGTTGTCATGTCATGTACAGATGTACTTTGTGGACTCCGTTTCTGCGCCATACGCTGCAAGTTTTTGCTGTCGTCCAGCATTCGGTTTTTGTTTACTTTGTCGCCAGTTCAGTTTTATTTTCGTTCTGCATAGCCATCCCTAAGCTTCAATGCCTTTTCTTAGGAACATTCACTTTTTTTTAATTTTTGGTTTAAGCATTAGATACCTTTTTACCTGCACACTGCCTCCCGCTGTCGTCTGCATATTGTGATCACGACAAACCATGTTCCCGACATCTACAAAGCAATTAGCTAACTGGCGGCCACCTATTAATATGGTATGGTATTACACGGTTACTCTGCCGAGCTCTATACAGCACCGACATTCAACAACAACACATCATTTGCAGACTGTAATTACTGGTTTGCATAATTTCCCACATCACACCAGACTGTATCTCACGGCACACTAGTGGCTGAAAAAAACTGATGTATACCACAAGGAAGTGTTTTAAATGCAGTTGTCGCAACTTCCTTCCTGGCTTTGTAAAAAATATAAAAATATATGACTGTAATGTAATCAATGTAACAATATGGACACAAAAACACAATATGTGAAAATGAATGTAAACGAAAACCTGATTGATTTGATATGCATACTATTCTTGGTATCAATACTATCGATGTTTGGATCTATTTGCCCACCTTAAATATACATTCATGTTTAATATGTGCAACACAAGTGAGTACACTTCTTGTCCAAAAGGTGTGAATATATTTGTTACCTCGCACTGCCTTCATCCTCTTGGACATGGAATAGAGCAGCGCTGCATCATTTGTCATTGGCAACCTCTTTCACAATGACACAGTTGGGTGTCTTCCACTCTCTGCTTGAGGATGCACAAGTGGTCTCAGGTCTGGAAGAGACATGGTTGTACTGTATTCCATCATGTATTGTATCTCCATTATGTCGGAAACCAGTCAAGCGTTCCAAGGGAGGTTATCAGAATGTACATGTTGGAGTTCATGTTTCCCCTCAATGAACCGCAGCTCCCCAGTTTCTGGCAGGACTCGTGCTCATAAGACACCCTTATCTTGGTACCCCGCTTGTGTTGCCAGACATGTAGACCTTATTGGCAGTGTGTTGCATACAACCAATAAGGGGCTGGTTATGGACTGACTTCCATGTGCTGCCTGATCCAGCTGAGTGAGCGTGTGATCCTGGTGTAAACACCGGGCTTGTTCCTCACAGCGCAGCCGATGCCCCAACTCGTTGCCCCAACCAGCTTCCACAGAGATGAGTCTTCACAAGCCAGAGGACCCCCGCTGTCCCCCTGAGGAAATACTTCCAGGTAACACATTTAATGTACAGAGAGAAGCAACTGCAAGCACTAAAATCTAGGGGTGTCCCTGTCTGATACTATCCCTACTGATACTGGATATTGAGGCCGATATCAGCAAAAAACAAGTAACGGCTTGCATTCCACAAAATCTCCGATACAAGCAGTCCTGCAGTGAACTTGCGCAAACCCAGCCAGTTAACACCAAACTGTCCTCCGATAAACACACACGTTTGGTCTTTCCTTGTATTTTAGTCAAGTCATTTACAAAACCCCAAACCAGTGAAGTTGGCACGTTGTGTAATTCGTAAATAAAATTTGCAAATCCTTTTCAACCTTTCAGCATTAATGGTGCCTTCACAGATGTGTAAGTTACCCATGCCTCGGGCACTAATACACCTCCATACCATCACAGATGCTGGCTTTTGAACTTTGTGCCTATAACAATCTGGATGGTTCTTTTCCTCTTTGGTCCAGAGGACATGACGTACACAGTTTCCCCAAAAAAATTGAAATGTGGACTTGTCAGATCACAGAAGTCTTTTCCAATTTGCATCAGTCCATCTTAGATGAGCTCGGGCCCAGCGAAGCCTGCAACGTTTTTGGGTGTTGTTGATAAATGGCTTTCGTGTTGCAAAGTAGAGTTTTAACTTGTACTTACAGATGTAGCGACCAACTGTAATTACTGACAGTGATTTTCTGAAGTGTTCCTGAGCCTATGTGGTGATATCCTTTACACACTTATTTCGCTTTTTGATGCAGTACACTTGAGGGATCGACGGTCACGGGCATTCAATGTTGGTTTTCAGCCTTGCTGCTTACGTGCGGTGATTTCTCCAAATTCTCTGAACCTTTTGATGATATTACAGACCGTAGATGGTGAAATCCCTATATTCCTTGCAATAGCTGTTTGAGAAATGTTGTTCTTAAACAATTTTGCTCAGGCATTTGTTCACAAAGTGGTGACCATCGCCCCATCCTTGTTTGTGAATGACTGATCATTTCATGGAAGCTGCTTTTATACCCAATCATGGCAACCACCTGTTCCCAATTAGACTGTTCACCTGTGGGATGTTCCAAATAAATGTGTGATTAGCATTCCTTAACTTTCTCAATCTTTTTTGCCAGTTGTGCCAGCATTTTTGAAACATGTTGCAGGCATTAAATTCCAAATGAGCTAATATTTGCAAAAAATAAAAACGTTTTGAACACTAAATATCTTGTCTTTGCAGTCTATTCAATTGAATATAGGATGAAAAGGATTTGCAAATCATTGTATTCTGTTTTTTTTTACGATTTACACAACGTGCCAACTTCACTGGTTTTAGGTTTTGTACAAAAGATACACATGGTAGGCTACTGTGAGGAAGCAGTTACACAACAGCTCAGCACACATTTGCACAAAAGCTAGACATTTAATATGTACCCCTAATTCAACAATATTTTAGTCTAACACGCAATATTTGTCAATAAAACAATCTTATCAAATAATCAGTGATGAAACAACTTGGACAACCTCCAATAAGCTACATTGAAAATGTGAGCTTTGGAGACCTGCGGTCAGTTTGGAATATGGATAGAGGAAAAAAAAAATCAATTTTTTTAAATGCTGCTAGAATCAAAGAACGACAAACTGAATCCAAACGACAAACCTGATGTCCATTTGTTCATTCATTCATTCATTTTCTACCGCTTGTCCCTTTTGGAGTCGCGGGGGGCGCTGGAGCCTATCTCAGCTGCATCCGGAAGGCGGCGTACACCCTGGACAAGTCCCTACCTCATTTAATAAACATTAAATTACCACCTTGTATTGGTGACATCATCAGAACTTTTGCAGCACAATGCTAATCACATCCACCTCCGACTCTTGGCAATGTCAGTTGTCAAATGTCAATGTCTAAAACATTCTTTTTTTTTTACTTCCATGGAAGGGGTGTAACAGAAAATATTTTAGAAGAACTGGCTTAAACTAATGAATTATTGTAACTACTATATGTCGAAAAAAATCAATTACCACTCTACTTTAAATTTTATAGACAGCATAAGTCCATTCCAGTTAATAATAAATATGAACGTGTTTTTCACGCCTGCACTTGTTTTCTGTTTGAGTCTTTTGACTTGATCAAACACTACAAAAGAAAAAAAGTGTGTACTATAATTCATGCTGTTATCGTATTGGATAATATCGGTATGGGCCATTACTCAAGGCTCCAATATTATGTTGTATCGACAAGGAAAAAGTTGTGTTGGGACACCCCTTCTACACACCCCGTTTCCAAATGAGTTGGGAAATTGTGTTAGATGTAAATATAAACGGAATACAATGATTTGCAAATCATTTTCAACCCATATTCAATGAATATGCTACAAAGACAACATATTTGATGTGCAAACTGATAAATGTTTTTTTTTGCAAATAATCATTAACTTTAGAATTTGATGCCAGCAACACTTGACAAATAGAAAAGGTGGCAATAAATACTGAGAAAGTTAAGGAATGCTCATCAAACACTTATTTGGAACATCCCACAGGTGTGCAGGCTAAATGGGAACAGGTGGGTGCCATGATTGGGTATAAAAACAGCTGCTTCCCAAAATATGCTCAGTCTTTCACAAGAAAGGATGGGGCAAGGTACACCCCTTTGTCCACAACTGCGTGAGCAAATAGTCAAACAGTTTAAGAACAACGTTCCTCAAATTGCAATTGTAAGAAATTTAGGGATTTCAACATCTAAGCTCCATAATATCATCAAAAGGTTCAGAGAATCTGGAGAAATCACTCCACGTAAGCGGCATAGCCGGAAACCAACATTGAATGACCGTGACCTTCGATCCCTCAGACGGCACTGTATTAAAAACTGACATCAATCTCTAAAGGATATCACCACATGGGCTCAGGGACACTTCAGAAAACCAATGTCACTAAATACATTTCGTCGCCACATCTGTAATTGCAAGTTAAAGCTCTACTATGCAAAGTGAAAGCCATTTATCAACAACATCCAGAAACGCTGCCGGCTTCTGTGGGCCCGAGATCATCTAAGATGGACTGATGCAAAGTGGAAAAGTGTTCTGTGGTCTGACGAGTCCACATTTCCAATTGTTTTTGGAAAGATTCGACACCATCCAGACTGTTATCGACGCAAACTTCAAAAGCCAGCATCTGTGATGGTATGGGGGTGCATTAGTGCCCAAGGCATGGGTAACTTATACATCTGTGAAGGCACCATTAATGCTGAAAGGTACATACAGGTTTTGGAACAATATATGCTGCCATCCAAGCGCCGTATATTTCATGGACGCTCCTGCTTATTTCAGCAAAACAATGCAAAGCCACATTCAGCACGTGTTACAACAGCGTGGCTTCGTAAAAAAAGAGTGCGGGTACTTTCCTGGCCCGCCTGAAGTCCAGACCTGTCCTCCATCAAAAATGTGTGGCGCATTATGAAGCGTAAAATATGACAGCGGAGACCCTGGACTGTTGAACGTCTGATGCTCTACATAAAACAAGAATGGGAAAGATTTCCACTTCCAAAGCTTCAACAATTAGTTTCCTCAGTTCCCAAACGTTTATTAAGTGTTGTTAAAAGAAAAGGTGATGTAACACAGTGGTGAACATGCCCTTTCCCAACTACTTTGGCACGTGTTGCAGCCATGAAATTCTAGTTTAATTATTATTTGCAAAAAAAAAAAGTTTATGAGTTTGAAAAATCAAATATCTTGTCTTTGTAGTGCATTCAATTGAATATGGGTTGAAAAGGATTTGCAAATCATTGTATTCCGTTTATATTTACATCTAACACAATTTCCCAACTCATATGGAAACAGGGTTTGTACAAGCAAGAGAATATCAATGCATCAGTATATTATTACAGTTTATAGCCATTCAATATCACCTGACAGGAGTCAGTTCCTCCTTCCAGGTATCCTGCACAGACCATCCATGGTGAGATGAGGCCCTGGTAAACCTCTGGCTGATTGCAGGTCTTTGTGGAGAGGATGGGCACCATGGCCGAACGTAAAAACACACTTGTCTCTCCTGTAAAAGCCCAGGAACATTTCAAAAGAAGTTCATAACTATCATAACAAATATGGTTTACTAAAATTGAATGGGATCTTGTCCTCACCTTCGTCCTCGGTTGCCCCCCATCCAGAGATCCAGCACTCGGTCCCCTGCTCAAACTCCTCCCCATAGTTAGGCAGGCAGATGGGCTCCACAAATCCTAAAGTAGGGAGATTTCTTTAGTTGTGGTGTTCCACAAGGGTCAATGCTTGGACCACTGCTGTTTGACTCCCATAGAGAATTTGACACTCTTGTTACTTTTCAATGTTATGCAACTTTACTTATTAATGACACCAACCAAAATGATGATTATAATTCTCATTCAGGTAATTGTATTCTCAGTGGGGGTGTGACGATATACTCATCTCACCAGGCAAGATAATGGACAATATAAGGTTTACTAGCTTATAATGAAGAGAATTTAACCTTAATTTAAACTTTTTTTTTAATTTTCTGAGTCACAAAATAATGCATGCATGACTTACTCATGTACAAAAATTCTAAAAGTCAAAATGAAGTAAATATAATTGAATGTGTTTTGAGGTGTTCACGAGGTCTTTTGCATCTGATATAGTAGCCCTCAGGTGATTCAGCTGTGTTGTTTTCTCTCTAGCCTGCTGCAGATCCAGCGTGTTCCGAGAGTTCTCTTGTTGCGTCCTGCCATCTATGATTGACAGTTTGGCCTGCTTTATTCTCAGAGCTAAATCAATAGTGAATGGACTGTTCAGTTTCTCCTAGTGGATGTTTTCCCTCTCACCCGAGCAGGCTTTATTGGTTTATGAACTGAGGAAAAAAATAACCAAACCCTAGCAATTAACAACTGGGTGGCAATTTTTTTACGACTGAATTCATTCGATAAAACGAAAATTGTTGTCTCGAAAACAAGGATGGGATTGGGAAGGGATGGGAATCGAAAACCTTGTTCAGAATGCCTATAAAGCCCATAAAAAAACATCCAAACACCTCCAATTGGATTTTATATACATGATTTAAGTATATATTTAATATAGTAACTAGCAAATTTATAATAACATTTCATATTTACATATTTTGATCATTTTAATCGTACGCAAGATAGTATTTTCAACGGTTTGCTTTTTTCCCCCATTACATCACTGATTACTGCTCACTGCAGACTTAATGAGGGCCAACAAACATTACAAAACATCACTTACTGTACAAGAACTGCTGTCATTAGGATGCCTACTACTAGGATGTGCATATATTCCCATTTAGATGAAAAATTAGTCATAATCCTCGCAAAGAGAAGGGGGTTGGTACAGAGCGTCTTTTCGTGTTGTTCTCGCCATTCCCGGGTCTAAATTGGCTGTCAAAGTGTACCAACTTGTAAGAATATGTCCTCATCCTTCCACTATCTAGGTGAGAGGCATGATTTGTGATTTAGAATTAAGTTTGACAAGCAAGCAAACGAGGAAGTAGCTGATCAGTCGATCCTGTCAACATTGGCACGCAAGCTCGTGATCACGGTGCTGTTATAAATAGATCGTCTGCGGTCGCGCTTATAATAACAATATCACTAATTCTTGGTTAATATTCAAGTCACGAAATGTAAATGGAGTATTGTTGGATGTTTTTTACTGTATTTTTTGGGCAGAATAGAGGAGCTTCCATTGGCTCTGCATTTATTTACATTTATTTAGAGTTAGAATGCATTAAAAAAAATCCATCCTTCGTCATGTCTTTTATAATGATTGTGAAAGAAAATTCCCAAAAAAGTGCAGTTTCCATTTAAAGTGTTCTAATTAAAGCTTTGAAGCATCTTTAGTGTTGCTTGAAAATTGAAAAGAAAATCATTAATATTTTTTTTTCAGTTTAGACCAATTTACTCAAATATATTCCGCTTTATGTCATTGTAAAGCACACTCAGCTGAAACTGTGTGAGAAGTTTATTTGTCTTACTTTTTAACTTTGGGGCTCAGTAAGAACATGGTGCAGATTTTTTTCTTTTTTTTGTTTTTTCTTCGTTGTCATGAAAAAGGGACATTTTTGTCATGAAAAAGGGAGTTTTTTGTGGTTGGTGCACTATTTGTAAGTGTATATTGTGTTTTTTATGTTGATTTAATAAAAAGAATAATTGTATTTTTTTTTTTTTTATAAAAAAAATCTTCTGCGGCCCGGTGGTTGGGGACCACTGCTGTAGAACACTAGTTGCTCAAATGTAAAGGGTATTTATAAGACACCCAGGGTGTCCAAAGTGTGGCACGGGAGCCTTTTAGGCCTAACACCTGTTTTTAACGGCCTGCAGTTTGTTTTAAAGGGCCCTAAGCCAAGAAGTACAACAAATAAAAAAAAACAACAACAAAAATTGACAAATGACCAAAAAAGCTTCACAGTTGAAATGTTGAAACTACTAATAAGTGATAATAAAATTCCATCAAATCGGTAACATTTGCGTCCCCAGGAAATTCTATTTTGAAATGTACGATAAAATTAACTGTTAAATTTTTTTTTTATTAAGCAAAATGCCCTGCACGTTGATCTGATTCCATATGCTTTGATTACAAATTAAAACAGTTATTTTACCTTGAACACTGGAAAATTTGCATTGTTGCAATGTGATTTCTAAAATGACATTTAACTATGAAAGAAAAAAATTATTAAAAAGTAAAAAAAAAACAGCAACATTGAAATCGTTCAATAATTTTACATTTCTACTTATTTGTGTTACTCCATCTTCTTTAAATAAAAAAAATAAAAATACAATTCATACTTCAGTGACATCCCTGGGTTTTCACTCGGTCATGTTAGCCTATAACACATTACTTGCTCTGTTCACTCATTCATTTTCTGTATATTTCATCGTATTTCATTTATGCCCAGGGAGGGAGGGAGGGACGACGGGGGTGAAAATCTTAACACAGTCTTGTTAGGCAAATTATTTTTTGATGTTTATTTTTAAAACACATTGTTTTTGTTGAATCACTGTAATGTGCTCAGTGTCAACCTGCTATTAGTATAAATGTTATGCGGCCTTATTTCAAAGGTGGTGGGGCTCAGATGGTAGAGCCTTGAAGGTTCCTAGTACGAATCCAGCTTCTGCCAACCGAGTCACTGCCGTTGGGCAAGACCCTCACCCATCTTGTTCCCAGTGTCACCTACAGTACACTGGTGTATCAATGTTTGGGGCAGGAGTCCCTTGCAAAATACTGTATATTCTTAAACTTAATGGGACTTTCCTGGGTAAATAAAGATTTAAATTTTTTTTTTTTTTTGGGGGATAATTTTATACCTAATGCTCACTCCTGTTTCTTTCAGTCCCGGTACTCAAAGTACTTTAGTTCTGCATAGCAACCTGGTACAAAATTTAACTCTGTGATGGATAAATACATATTTGAGTAATTTGATATGTGTTTTATTAGATTTGCAAGTAAGTACCAAACAAATGGCACCAAGTTGGTGGTATTACCCTTTTAGTCTGTGGACAAAATGAAAAATAATAAAATGGCCTACACTCTCTTTTGTATTTTTAGTATGTTTTTTTGTGCTTGATATAAGGCCCCATAGAACAAGTTCAGACAAACAACCATGCACACTCACATTCACTCTTAATATTATTAACCTAAAAGAGCCATTATAAAAACACCTTACCATCAAAATCAAGAGGCTTGCTCAGTTTCATGAGTGCGATATCGTAATCCAGGCCTTTGGGGCGATAACGGGCATGGAAGATCATCTTCTCCACTGCAAGAGATTGGGCACCGTGGACTGGCTGCTCAGTCTGTCCCACATGGACCCTCCACATGGACTGGTTTGTAAACCTAATAACAAAAAGGATATCTCAAAAATAAGAATCAAATAATCAGATGTTTCTTTTGAGTTTATTACAGTACTGCTTTTTGCTGAAGTTTAGCTGCTGTTTCATTGCCGTATGTTTTGTGCCTTTGTCTTTCTGAAAGACTCAACCATGACCTAGTAAGTCCTCGTGTTGGGGACCGGAAGATCTCCTCCAAGACCCTACTGTACATGGCTCTGTTCAGGCGAACAGTAAGCCGTGCAAGAGCACCAAAACACCAACAGCCAAACACGCGCACCTTAAATAGCTTACAGTTGTAGATGGCGTACAGAAATATTTAAAATAAATAAAATAGAGATTCACGATAAATATCAAACAGATAATTGTTAAGCCTGTATAGGAAATGATAACGTCATATCACCAAACTTGGTAAAATCAACACAATAACCCAATTAATTAATACAGAAGCAGAAAGATCTATACCCAGGAGTAAAGGTGGAGAATTATAACCAGAATAATAATCATAATAATTTTTGATTGATATTGAAATCCTATTAAAAACATGTGTATTCCATCATTTGAAAATGTGTGTATTAAATGTACCACCAAAACTCAACTTTAAATATAATTTAAAAGAAAAAACGGTTCAATATTAGTAACAAAAACAAGTAAAATAATAATAAAAATAATATTAACTAATTAAATACTCACTAAAGAAATACATATACATAAAAATAGCAATATCAGAATCAGAGTCAGAAATACATTGATAATCCCGAGGGGAAATTAAGATTTTCAAGACAATCCCATTCAATATCAGACAAACATTACAGGGAGACAGAACAGGATCGCTGACGGGTCTGCCAACTTCCGGCGCTCCTTACAAAAAAGGTCATAAACAGGTAGACACTGAGGAGGCGGGTGGAGGGAGAAAAAAAAATTCAGTCTAAGCCCGGGCCCCTGGAGAGGGGGTCCAGAATGAAGTCAAGGAGAAAAAAACTTCATAGCCATAACACACATAAACATGTGTAAGATGGAAACATCAAAGAACACAAAGAATATTAAATACATTAAAAGAACAGAGCTGATGCAACCATCCACTTCAACACACAACCAAAAAAGTAAAACAACAACAACAACAAAAACAAACATATACACAGTGGTGGCGTCTGCGGTGTTCCACGCCATCGTCTGCTGGAGTGGTGGGGAGGTGGGGAGCATGGCCAGAGACAGGAGCAGACCCAACAAAGCAACCAAGAGAGCCGACTCCACCCTCGGCTGCCCACCAACTCATGGCCAGTGTCCAGTCCGCATGGATGAGCGAGGACGCGTCTAAGGAGACCGAGGCGTCCGATACCTGCTCATTCAGCCAAGACACTGTGAACCCCATCCGTCCCAGCTTTGCAGCCCTGTCTCTTCATGGGCATGTCCTCCAGCCTCTCCAAGCGGACTCTGGTGTGGCAGAGACCCAGTAGTTGGTCTCCATGGCCTACAGGCTCCAGACCCAGAAGTTCACAAAAAAGTGCCCCAGAAGTCACAAAAATGCCACCCCTTGTCACACAGTCCCAAAGGCACAAACCAAAAGGCAAAAAAAAAACCCACATGAAAACAAGAGGGAAACATCTGGAACAACGCCAACACTGTCATAAACCCGTGACATATAATGAAACCACAATAAACAACAATGACAGACACATTTCAACAGAATATTTGCACCGCAACACAACATAAACCCAGCGGAACAAATTCCCAGAATTCCCTGCAGCACCAACTCTTCCGGGACACATCAATTAATATTTTTTTCACCCACTTTTTGTCTCTCCCACAGCTCCCATAAAAATTCCATGCACACTTGTCACAAAGTTGTTGCGTTCCTCGCTTTGTGCTGTTGAAATCTTGTGCACAACCAAAAGTTGTACAAAAGTACACATTAACAAAGGCAGGGATTCATTCCAACGTCAGAGACAAGATTAAGTTTTTCACATTTGTCTGGACAAAGGTATGTTATATTATTGCTTCAAGAGCTTATTTTCACTTTTGGTGTGTGGTGAATTAAAAATAGTGGTTGAGAAAGCTGCATGTACGACTCACCCAAATAAACAGTGTGCTGCTGTGACAATCCAGAATGAAGTTACGATGGAGCCACCACAGAGGTGTTCACTGTTGAAATGGAGGCTAACCTGCCAAGGGAACTGACCAGGCCTGGATATGTTCCCTCCAACAATACGAGTCATGGTGTACTTTGGTCTGAAGCCACATTCTGAGGACAGAATTGCAGAGTCAAACATGCTTAATGACACAAATATTGCTTAATGTGAAAACAAAGTTGTTACAGTCAAAATCTGATTAATAAAACACTATGACTGTACAAAACTTCAACAGAAAACCCTTTGTCACTTGGTTTCCGGCCTGCACGGACAGAACTTGTGTCATTGCTGAGTTCAGTTTCGCAGTAAACCAGGCTGACGATCTGACATAGAACACACACTCCTTCATAAAAACTGATACTGGCACAGTGTCACAGTTAGCTGTTGGGTATCAGCAGTGGTGGGTAGAGTAGCCAGAAATTGTACTCAAGTAAGAGTACTGTTACTTTAGAGATTTATTACTCAAGTAAAAGTAAGGAGTAGTGACCCAAATATTTACTTGAGTAAAAGTAAAAAGTATGTTGTGAAAAAACTACTCAAGTACTGAGTAACTGATGAGTAACCTGTTTTTTTTAATGATTACGGCAACAAATAATGCACAAAAACATAAAAATAGCAACGAGCAAATTCAGAGCCAGGATTATCTCTTAAGCAACTAAAATAATAATATATATTAAATAGTACATTAAAATAAAAAACATTAAGGCACATTGAGCCACAATAACTTAACAGCACCATAGGCTCAGTAGGCATTGATTGATTGATTGATTGAAACTTGTATTAGTAGATTGCACAGTACAGTACATATTCCGTACAATTGACCACTAAATGGTAACACCCCAATAAGTTTTTCAACGTTAATCAATTACTTAATAAATAACCAAGTCGAGGTGATCTACCTCTTATATACATATACATACACACACATCTTATATATATATATGTATATATATATATATATATATATATATATATATATATATATATATGTATATATATCTATATATGTATATATATATATATATATATATATATATATATACACACACATCATATATATATATATATATATATATATATATATACAGTACATACATACATTTATATATAATTTATATTTATTTATTTTGCCGTTTTTGTTGACATGTTAAAGGTGTTTTAATGAATATACATGCATGTTATCATATAGATTCCTATCTTTCATGAAGATAAGAATATAAGTTGGTGTATTACCTGATTCTGATGACTTGCATTGATTGGAATCAGACAGTAGTGCTTATAATGTCCACATTTTAAAATGGAGGAGAAAAAAAGTCCTCCTTTTTGTCGTAGTTTGCTAGCTTGTATGCTCTGGCTTTCGGAGACTCTTATTCTGTTAGCGCAGGCGCGATGGAGCGGCACTTTTATTGTGAAGACAGGAACTGTGCGATGAGTCTTTAGGCTTTTAACGGGAAGTATGGTTGAAATAAAAAATGTATTTTTTCCTTTTCACTTTTGATTGATTGATTGAAACTTTTATTAGTAGATTGCACAATACAGTACATATTCCGTACAATTGACCACTTATTGGTAACACCCCAATAAGTTTGTCAACATGTTTAAGTCGGGTTTTACGTATCAAGGTCATGTGACCGCCTGGCTCTGTTTGATTGGTCCAACGTCACCAGTGACTGCATGTGATTGGTGAAACGCAGGCATGCGTATACCCTATTTTGAAAAACCAAAACAAACATTAATAGATCAATAAAAAAGTAGCGAGTAGCGACCTGAATGTAGATAAATGGAGCGGAGTAAAAGTAGCGTTTCTTCTATATAAATATACTCAAGTAAAAGTAAAAGTATGTTGCATAAAAACTACTCTTAGAAGTACAATTTATCCCAAAAGTTACTCAAGTAGATGTAACGGAGTAAATGTAGGGCACCTCTGGGTATCAGCTAGCTTCTAGTGGTTTATAGCCTACCATGTTCACCTTTAGTAAATGACTTGACTAAAATACAAGAAAAGACCAACCTTGTGTACTTATTATAGGACATTTAGATGTTAACAGGCTGTCCAGCTTTCCACAAGTATCGGATAATTTAGATGGAAACCGATATAAACTGATACTTGGATTTTTTTGCCGATCGTGGACCAAAAGCCGATATCAAGATCGCATAGGAACACCCCTACTCTTTCAGGCATGTGATCAGAACGTAATGAAAAAGACTGAAAATAAGCCGGGGGTCAGGCATCATTGTAAACCAACCAACCAATCGTGGATATTCTTATACGTAAACCATCCAATCATCATTGATGTTTCCCAAATATTGTGTGCCCTGCCCGTGGAGTTGCTTCGCTATGTAGCTTTGATTTTTAAGTTAATCGTGTTAATGGAAAACCGTAGTTTTTACCACTGGATTATCAAAAACTGTACTTATTACGAGAAAACCGTAGTTGTTGGCAGGCATGGCGAAGAGATGGATCAAGATTTTAACACACATTGTCGGTCGGAAAACTACGAAAAATGGAAAAACATTTTTTTATATTTTTACAGAGATAAAAAAAACGGATTTCCGACTACAGACGGAAAAATCACATGCCTGCTCTTCATACTCTCTAAAGCAGTTGACACCCCACACTACGGCGATCAAGTTCATGTAATTCCTACCAAGGTTTTCCTTACAGGTTTTGCTGAACTATAGTGAACTATGGGTAATTACACAGACCCAAAGTGGCACGGTTAACAAAGAGATACAGTATGGGTCTTTTAGGACAATAAAGACATTCAGAAGTATTCTCAAATGGTTCAATATCTGACGATTGGACTGCGGGCTTGATAGTCAAATCAAACCATTCTAAGAATCACCTAACTCACTTTTGTTGCAAATCTTTATCTGAAATCCAAGGAGAATGTCAGGGTCAAGCCACTGTAGCATTGGAAAGTATGGAGGGGGAAGAGCGAACATTGTGTCAAAATTAGACATTTTTAAGGGCGTATCGATTACTCATGGATTTACACTATTCGCTGATAGACTCCTAGCAGAAGTACTTTATAGTAAAACAGTTTCATGTAGAATTTAACACCTTAAAAGAAAGGGTGGCCAAACTACCAGCGTCTTTAAAATGGCTTGCTTACTGAGCTTTTTAATTAATCTTAGTACTAGATAGTCACTAAATACTACAGATCTGATGCCATCTTGTGGGCAATGTGAATAAATCAGGTTGTTGACCTTATAATGTACATAGGAAGAGATGGCACAGCAATTTCTTATATGACACAATCCAAACAACCCTCCCTAGTCACGGTGCAAAAAACCCCCAAAACATAAAAGTCAACACAAATGGTCACACGTAACACAACCTACTCACTGAACTTTGTCGATATTATTTAAAAATTCCAAACATCATTAAAATTTTCGAAATTACACCCTTTTTGTCACGCTGTAGTCACATGAAGATGCGTGGATCGTTCTCCCAAGATGCAGACGGAACTCTGGATGCAGTGTGCAGGTAAAAAAATTATTAAATGTCCATAAATCATTCATAGATACAAAAGTACAGCGTGCCGATAGCACAGGGTGCTAATTGAATAGCAAACGAGAAAACAAATGGCAAAGTTTAGCTCAGGAATCTAAAGGTCCATCCATTTTCTACTGCTTATTCCCTACGGGGTCGCGGGGGGCGCTGGAGCCTATCTCAGCTACATTCGGGCGGAAGGCGGTGTAAAACCTGGACAAGTCGCCTCCTCATCATCCAAAGGTAAATCAAGGTAACTTGTTGCATGGAAGAAAATAAGAAAGCCAGACTGAGTGTGGCGAAAAACGGGAATAAATAGCTCTCTGATTAGTGCCCGGGACCAGGTGAGCATCCAGAACACCAGTCAGAGGCAGGTGAAACTAATTTCCCCCCATGGCACCCAAAACACAAACCCAGGGGTGCACAAAACAGGAACTGAGGGAGTCAAAAAAACTAAACAAACATGACCCGGGCAACGGATCAGGACACATTTAAATATAATAGAGTGCATGATGGTAAAAATTTAAAACACTCTCTCCACACCTATCCATGTTTGGCGTATTTTGGCGCGTTAAATGACATTTTTGTTAATTCGTTAACTTTGATAGCGCTAATTTTAACACTTTTAAAGTGTTGTTGACACCCCTGGTAGCTTGGCTTCTTTTGGCCAAAAATGAGTCAGTGGTCTTTCTGACTAAGATTCTCATGAACAGAGTCAGCAGTTTACTCACCCAGACACTTCAGCGTTGTCACTCTTCCTGAGGTGCATTGAGTTTTACTGCGTGGACACAAGACAACAGTCGAGCTCAGTGATGAATTATAAAACAGTTAGCAGGACGTGACAAGAGCTGCAACAAACGATTAATCTATCGACTATTTTTAGATCATTCAAGCAATCTGTAGGTTACATTTCTTTTTTAACTTTGTTATAACAAATATTCGGGGATTCCTCGCATCAACAAATTGCATTTGTTGATGCATCAACAAATTGCATTTGTTGATGCCAACTTTTTAAATGGTTGTGCATTAAAGTGTGCTGCTATGGTTTGTTTTCTACAGAGGTAGGCAAGTCGGGGTGTTTTGATGAGGGTTTTATGCTGTGAATTCCAATACCAATCATCCTTGTGATACAATCACAAGTATTAACTGTACAATATTTAAATATATTAATGATGAGTACTATTGACTATGTATATGATCTAAAAAGGGACAATAAAACCACCTTACTTTTTGGGAAGCAAAGTATGAAATTGGGTGTTGGTCCAACATTATGTAGTTACAGATTCAGTATTGGCCATATTAATACTGATACCAATACTTTCAAGGTAAAAAATATTTAAAATCAGTAAAATTATTTGGCTTTTAATTTTTTTTTTATCACAATCATAATCATTAGAAAACACAGGAAGGCAGAGTAACAATATCAACAACATTTTTAAAACAATATCAACTGTATTTTATTAAGCACTATTTTATTAGGGACAATAAATTCAATAGTACACAATAATTAACACAATCAAAAACTGATTTATTACTCTTTTAAATCATTTGATTTTTGCCCTTGAAATCCTCCTTTGTGCAGGGACATATACCCTGAATTTGTAAAATAAACTGATTTTGTGAAAATAAAATATCGATCTAATCACTAGTATCACTCATATATTGATATTACCCTTGTTATCGACACTACAGATGTATGTATCTATACACCCACTCCTTACGTGATGGGTGTCAAAATTGTTTTTTATTGAGGGCCACATCGGATTTATGGCTGCCTTAAAACATTTTCAGTTCTTTAATATTTTGTTAAAGTATTGGGTCTGAATTGGAGGCCAAAAATGTTGATCGTGAAATCTCTAATTCAAATTTCAGTTTAATTTGTACCTGAAAGTTGTAGCGTTTTGCAGCTGTATAGTCTGCGATTGGCTAAGGTTATGGCTGAGGCTGATGGACACCAGATTGTACTGAAGGTTCTGCTCGATGGAAGTCAGCGGGATGAAGAATGACTCAACATAACTGTAAACACACAAAAATTACAAACATTACAACCAGAATACTGAATTGAATTAAAATCTAAACATTACTTTTTTAATAAGGGGATTGCTATGTTATAGGGACAGAAATGTACACCAAGTAAGGTCAGATAAAATAAATGATACATGTAGTTTCATACATATTGATGCGATTGTCAGGGTTGAGCTTGTCGTGACCCCAAGATGCAGAGACAGATGACGATATGTAGGTAAAAGAACGTAACAGCAGAAACAAAGCGCTAGTGCGGGGGTCTGCAACCTGAGGCTCATTGGCGCCGCCCTAGTGGCTCCATGGAGCTTTTTCAAAAATGTATGAAAATAGAAAAAGAAGGGGGGGGAAAATACATTTTTGTTTTAATAGGGTTTCTGTAGGAGGACAACATGAAACAAACTTCCCAAATTGTTAGAAATCCCACTGTTAATATCAAACATCATTCTCTGATGAGCGTATTTGGTGACCGCCGTTTTGTCCTACTAATCTTGGCGGTCCTTGAACTCACCCCAGTTTGTTTACATGTATAACTTTCTTCAACGATGTCAGAGAAATACATATTTTATGCCACTCATTCTTTGTTTCATTTGTGTGAATGCGCAAAGGTGAACTTGTTGATGTTACTGACTTGTGTGGAGTGCTTTTCAAGCATATTTGGTCAGTGCATGACAGCAAGCTAATTGATGCTGACATGCTATTTAGGCTAGCTTTATGTACGTATCGCATCATTATACCTCACTTGTAGGTATATTTGAGCTCATTTATTATCCTATGCCCTCTGTGTATTTAGTATAGATCTGCATTTCTCATGACACATTATCTGTATGTAATATGGCCTGCATTTCTGATAGTGGTTTGTGTGCCATGTTGTTCCAGACCACGGCAAACCTAACCCAATTTGCATAGATTGTTATATATCCATTCGAAGAAGACAGCCTGACATTTCTTTTAAATTTGACACACACATCTATACCATAGGCCATTCTAAGCCAGTAATTTACAAGAGTTATCTCACCCCCTGAAAAGCTTGCCATTTACTAATGATTTAGAGCGTTGTGAAAATAGGTAGAATAAATATTCAATTTCAACATTTGGGTCAACGAAGATTTGTCAGCATGCGACACATAGTCATTTTGATAGAAGGCTAATATGGCTAATATAGACGCTTATATCATGTGTTGACGTCATTATATCACTTATAAAAGGCCTTTAATTTTGTGCGGCACCAGACAGATTTTTTATTTGTTTTGGGTCCAATATGGCTCTTTCAACATTTTGGGTTGCCGACCCCTGGGCGAGTGCAAGGCACGTAGCGGCAGCAGATAACACCGACAAAAGACAAAATCCAGCAATAGCGGGGAGCAATTATGAATTATTGTGATCACCAGGTGTCACCAAAAACAAAGTACCACTCCACTTCAAAAACACACATATATAATAAGGTATATGTTTTTCAGACCTACCTGTGTTCTCTGGGTAATATTACTTGACCAAGCCTTTTTTCAACATTCCACTCTACATAGTAATGAAAGTCCTATCTTTGTGCTGATATCATGTCGGAGTATTATCGGTATCGGCCAACACTCAACGCTGCATTATCAGTATCATATCGGAAGTTAAAAAGTTGTATCGGGGCACCTAATTCAAAGTGCCTTGAACACTGGAAAAACAAAACATTTGTTGCCCACTAACGAAAATGTGTTTATTTGTGGGGATCCCTATAAGCTGCGCTTCTGCTCACAGTAGAAGCATTTAAGTCTCATCTTAACACTCATTTGTATACGCTAGCCTTCAAATAGACTCCACTTTTAGACCTGCTCTGTCCCTTCTCCTGTGTGGAGAGGTTGTTAGAGTTGTTAGAGTTGTCGGGATTCTTTTTTTTTTTTTTGTCATGAAAAAGTTTGGTTTTTTGGTTTGGTGCACTAATTGTAAGTGTATCTTGAGTTTTTTATGTTGATTTCATACAAAAAAATCAATAAATAAAAAATAAAAAAAATTAAAAAAAAATTATTCGGCCGCGGCCCGGTGGTTGGGGACCACTGTTGTACGGTACATGTAAAATACAGTAAATGAGTCCGGTCTCATCACATTATTGGCTTTTGCGGCTCGTTTTATCATGTCTGTAGATGTCCTCCTCTTGTAATCTTGTCTCTAGTCCACTACAGAAAACAGAAAATAAGGGGAGACTGCATTTTGAGGATGGCGTGGGGTAGTGGGTAGAGCGGCCTTGCCAGAAATTTGAGGGTTCCAGGTTCACTCCCTGCCTTTTGCCATCCACATCACTGCCATTGTGTCTTTGGGCAAGACACTTCACCCTTTCCCCCAGTGTCACACACATTGGTGAGTGAATGATAGGTAGTGCAGATTGGCAGCCACGCTTCCGTCAGTCTACCCCAGGGCAGCTGTGCCTACAAATTTAGCTTACCACCACCAAGTGTGAATTTGGAGTGAACAAATGATGGGTTCACACTTCTCTGTGAGCACTTTGAGTATCTAGTAGGGGTGTAATGGTACGTGTATATTTGTATTGAACCGTTTCGGTACGGGGGTTTCGGTTTGGTTCCGAGGTGTACCGAACGAGTTCCCACACGGACATATTATCTTTTACGGGGCGCCTTATGGCGACCCATCAGCGTTCTTGTTCTGTAACCCTGTACACTGTTTGTCTAATCTTGAACAGGTTTGTGCTGAAAACAAAGTTTTGTTGTACTTGTTGCAATGACAATAAAGACCTACCTACCATATTAAGTAGCGTGCCGCACGTTGTGTAAACAATGCACAACACACGGCATGCTAGAAGCGACCGGGCTACGATAGACTGACCATACCTCCTCTTTTCACCGGATATGTCCTCTTTTGCGGGGCTATCCGGTAGGAGTTTCTTAAATGCCTCAAATATCCGGCATTTTTAGTTACGGTTGCGTGTATTTTCAATGTACATTCAGGGTTAAGAAGGGGTTGAAAACAAAACAAATTGTGCACGCAGCAGCATTTGTGAGGGAGGGGCAGAGACAGAGAGAGCGAGAGAGTTATGATAAACGCGCATGCATCGCCAGGCTCTGCTTTTTACCCATAGATTTATCAGATTTTATTTTTTACTATCTATAGCAGGGGTGTCAGAAGTGTGCCCCGGAAGCCATTTGCGGCCCACAGCTAATGTTTTAAGGCCCACGGCACATTCTAAAAATACTATTAAAATAAATTAAAAACATAAACAAAACTGAAATAAAAAAGCTTAAAGGCTTAATGTCATTTAGAAAAAGTTGCAACGTTGACTAATAAAACAAAGCTGCTTTTTTTTCTTTCTAACTGTCTTGCTCAAAACATATTGAATCAAAATCAATGTTATTATGAATTATTGACCTATCCAAGGTTCCGATTACTTCACATCAAATATTCCACTAAGAAAAATATTTTTGGTGGAAGATTTTGCAAATTTGGTAAATAAATAACCAAAAAAATGTATATTTTGTTGTTTTCTTACTGTACTGAAAATGAACCAAACCGTGACCTCTGAACCGAAGTACGTACCGAATCGAAATTTTTGTGTACCGTTACACCCCTAGTATCTAGTTGATAGAAAAGCGCTCTATATATCTAATCCATTATTATTATTATTAATTCCTTCACGCTAGTTTCCATGTCAATACGCCCACTCCTTGACTACCAAACCGGTGAAAGGATATGGTTACGTTACATAAGCGTTTCAAAAACCTAGGATTTTACTCATTAGTTTAAAAACAACCAAAGCAACCATTTTGAAAATATATAATATAATATATAGTTTCCTTAGGATGGTCGCGTGTGACGGGTGATGAACACCTTGAATTTGAGTGGCCCCTTAACTTGGTGTGGTAAGTCCATGGAGTAAGGCGGCCATGTATGTGGGTATTGTAGTGCATGCCTTCTCCACCCTCGCCTGTTACTTTTTCTCGTTTCATGCCCTACCACTTGCTTTGATGTCTATAAAAACAAATATTTGACAGTTTTTTGTCGACAACATTTTAAACGAGACTGCATGGATGGTTAGCCGCTAAACTCCTATGACTTGGTTTGAGGAGACAAACGAACAAATGAAGGATTAAGTATTATTTGCATTTAATTGTGGGATATGCACCATTTCACCGACACGCAACATGTAGTGAAATAAATCCTGGATTTTTTTCTGTATCGATCAGAGGGTGGGCAGGCGTGCATATTTATATCCATATACTGTTGTGGACTTTATATTATTCTATGTAGTTTTAATGAAGTTTGTTTTTGAACGTGTCTGAAAAAATGAAGAATTGAGGGTATGTTCGTCTTCAAGATACATGTGTACATTTTCAAAAGATAAATTTGGATACTCTTGTGGAGGGTGTATCCATGGTCAAATGTGAGAGAATGGAATAAACAAATAAATATTTCATTAATTATTTAAATGTGTCATTAACTAATCAAAATGGTACTTAAATGTGTTATTAAATGTGTAATGAAGAAATTGAATGAAAAATTAAATTGATTTACCTATTTATTTAATTCACAGTAATCAATTATCTTAATTAATTATTTCACAACTGATGTATTTCATGTTGTAATGAATTATTACACAATTTAATTATTTCAAAGTTTAATTAATTACTTACTTAATTATGTGTTTAATTTCAGCATGCTGTAGAGTGGTATTATGGGATTTTATGTGTTTTTTACCTGTCTGATAGAACCCAATGTGTCCAGTTTGCTGGGTCCTCCTTGTCTTTCCTCCATGTGTTAAAGGGTGTTTCAGGGTTTCATATTAGATCCATTGTTCTTTTTCATCAGTGTAAATCATCTCTGTGATAATGTGTCTGATGCTGTGTTCCTTTTTTAATGCAGATGACGCGTTTATATATTGTTCATCCCATGCTGTAGCTCAAACCTTTGAGCTCCTGCAGTCTGCTTTTCATGTTTGTCCAGTCTCAGCTGACTCAGCTGAAACTAGTGGTAAATACAGAGAAATGTAACAGCTGCCATTGAACATTCCAAAGGTATGAACTGATCATAAGGACATGCTCTACTTGGGGATTGTTATTGATGAGAACTTGTCTTTTAAATCACACATAGAAAAACTTGTGGCTAAACTTAAAATCAAATTGTCTTTTTTCTTTAGAAACAAGTCCTGTTTTCCCTACAAGTTCAAAAACGCTTAATTCTGACCATTTTCATGCTTTTATTTTGATAGATTATGGAGACACTTATTTGAAAAAACCTGGATATTGTATATTACAGAACCTTACGTTTTACTACTGGATGGGGCAACTTTGTCCAGTCCGCAGATTTTGTCAATGGATGGTTTTTATACATACAGTATATCCCTTCTTGGTCTGGATTCCCCTTATTATGTTCTTTTATGTGTAGAGACACCCCGCCTTCCGCCCGATTGTAGCTGAGATAGGCGCCAGCGCCCCCCGCGACCCCAAAAGGGAATAAGCGGTAGAAAATGGATGGATGGACACCAGTCGCTACAGTTTAAGGTCACAGACACCAGTCTTGGTAAAATTTAAAAAAGCCTTCAGATTTGCTGCCCATGGTCACTCAATGACCATGTGCATCAGGATCAAAGGATCAAAGGATCTTAGGTTACCTGAACTCATCACTTTGGGGGAATTTCAAGACGGTTTAAAGGATTGAGCAACTATCTCTATTAGGCATTGTACTTGTTTTAACATTTTTGTGGAAACACATTTTTTTTACCCATTGCGTTTTTTTATGTTTATCCTTCCATCCATCCATCATCTTCCGCTTATCCGAGGTCGGGTCGCGGGGGCAGCAGCCTAAGCGGGGAAGCCCAGACTTCCCTCTCCCCAGCCACTTCGTCTAGCTCTTCCCGGGGGATCCCGAGGCGTTCCCAGGCCAGCCGGGAGACATAGTCTTCCCAACGTGTCCTGGGTCTTCCCCGTGGCCTCCTACCGGTTGGACGTGCCCTAAACACTTCCCTAGGGAGGCGTTTCCACGCCAGCCGGGAGACATAGTCTTCCCAACGTGAATTTTATGTTTATGTTACAAGTAATTTGTACTTTTAACTAAAGTGTGTGACTGCTCCTGTTTTTTGTTGTTATTCTATGTATTTATGAAACCTGTTTTAGCTGCCCTCTTGACCATGTCTTGAACATTTTAATTTCAATGAGTTTTTACCTGGTTAAAGGAAAAATAATTAAATTAATTACCGGTAATCATTTATTCATTTCATGAACATTTGTGACAGCTTCATGATTTTTTGTATTTGTCAAACTCAGTCATCAAAGTCAGTGGGCAGGACGAAGAGGAATCTAGTCCAGTGATTGTTTTGGTCTGAAGCAGGGGTCCCCAAACTTTTTTACCCAGGGGCCGCATTGGGTTAAAACATTTGGCCGGGGGCCGGGCTATATATATACAATTACCATATATATGGTAATTGTAATCGTAGTTGCGGACAGACTCACCACATTCAGAGCACGTTGAGGTCACATTACCGATGGGAAAATGCATTTTAAGACAACATTATTTGCCTGAGAGGCTAGGAGACACCGAGAGTAACAAGTAGTAGAACATGGATTGATGGATGGGCTAGAAAAGACAGATATAAAAAAATTATAATTAAAGTTTGGACTTCTCGCAGGCCAGACTTTGGACGCTGGTGGGCCATATCTGACCCACGGGCCATAGTTTGGGGACCCCTGGAACCTTGAAAATCTTTCAAAACATGGCAGCTAAGAAGGATATACTCGTACATTTGGGAGTTGGTGGTAGATGTTTTAGACCTTGCCGAGTATGTGGAAGAAAGACCTGCTGACCACAAGCATGTAGCAGTTGAACTCAAGGAATTTATTGAAGTTGTCGGAGCTATTTCCGCACCAAGATATAGACCAGTACGCCTCAGCTTTTCTGGTTGAAGTTCCACAAACAAAGTGGCGGGTAACCAATCAGGTGTTTTGACAGATAAAAAACATTTATGAAGCTGCCACATATTCATGAAATAAATATTTAATTTATTAATTAAATAGAATAAAAAATTAAATTGTGAATTGTTAAATCACATGATCATTCACAATATTAAACAAATGTAATTAATCAATGACACATGTATTGGTTGATTTAAGTATTTCCACTTTTAAATAATTAATGCCACAGTTAAGTAATAATGATGTAAATATTTATTAAATTATTTTTATAATTCTGTCTTATTTGACCCTCCATAGGGTGAGTCATGGAGCGTTTAATTTACAATATAAAGTGAGTGCCTCCACACACAAAATGTTTGCAGAAATATGCAGAAAGTGAAATGTAAAAGTGACGTACGCCAAAGCATATCCAATACATATTATCTAGACCAGTGGTTCTCAACCTTTTTTCAGTGATGTACCCCCTGTGAAAACATTTTTAATTCAAGTACCCCCTAATCAGAGCAAAGCATTTTTGGTTGAAAAAAAGAGATTAAGAAGTAAAATACAGCACTATTTCATCCTTTTCTGATTTATTAAATTGTATAACAGTGCAAAATATTGCTCATTTGTAGTGGTCTTTCTTGAACTATTTGGAAAAAATATATATAAAAATAACTAAAAACTTGTTGAAAAATAAACAAGTGATTCAATTATAAATAAAGATTTCTACACATAGAAGTAATCATCAACGTAAAGTGCACTCTTTGGGGATTGTAATAGAGATCCATCTGGATTCATGAACTTAATTCTCAACATTCCTTCACAAAAAAAGAAATCTTTAACATCAATATTTATGGAACATGTCCACAAAAAATCTAGCTGTTAACACTGAATATTGCATTATTGCATTTGTTTTCATAGTTTATGAACTTACATTGATATTTTGTTGAAGTATTATTTAATAAATATATTTACGGTATAAAGGATTTTTGAATTGTTGCTATTTTCAGAATATAAAAAAAAAAAATCTCACGTACCCCTTAGCATACCTTCAAGTACCTCCAGGGGTATGCGTACCCCCATTTGAGAACCACTGATCTCGACTACAAGGAAGTGTGTTAAATGGAGATTATAATCATCATAGGTCTTTTTAATACACGTGTTAAACTATATTCCAAATATTACAATGGTGTAATGAAATGATTTTAAAAGAACAAGCTAAGCAAAAGGGCCATGCAGCACAAACATCACCTGTTATATCCCAGCTGTTTGCAGGCAGACACTCCGAGCAAATTATTCCAGTCCTCAGAGCAGACTGTCTTCCACACACCTTCTCTCTGGACTTGCAGGACTGAACTCCGCCCACTGACACGCACTGGTACAAAAAAAAGACAATTATTAAATACATATATCTTTCTGGAAAATAACATGTACACTCAATTCCGGTGCAGAAGCATCACATGCTCAATGTGGGGATAGTCTGGATTTTTTTTTTATCAGGACAGACCACAGACAATCACTTGGAAAGAGTCGTTATCTATTTGATATTTTTTTAGACTTAGGTATGTGTTGTTATCTCTCATAAGGATTGTAAACGATAAGCAAAAAAAAAAGTGGAGTTCCACTTTAACGAAGTGATCACTGCAAACTTGTGCATTCTTCGACTTTGCTCCTTTGGACTAAACTGTGTGCCACTTTTCTCGTTGTCTTTTGCAAAATGTTGCACTCTTCCTCCCTTTTTGGTTACCATCACTTCGAGCTTGACATATTTATTGAGCTGGATGTGATGTCAGGTAAAAAAAACTATTCATATATCTATGTGTGTTTGTTTTATGGTTGTAAATTTTCGAACGTAAACCCTTGCTTATGCACTTAGAACATTGCACTTAGGTTACACCTTTCTTCCTTAACATAAGCAGGAAACACAAGGTGGAACTAATCTTCCCGGCAATCTGAGCACGTCAAATACATCTAAAGTAGCGTACCGCAAGCAGTGATTGTACAACCCCTTGAAAATGATGGAATCACTAGTCTTGGAGGATGTTCATTTATCCATCCATCCATCAATCCATCCATTTTCTACCGCTTGTCCCTTTTGGGTCCAATGGGCTCACCACCCATAGCAGGGGCCATAGAGGTTGGGTGCAATGTGAGCTGGGCGGCAGCTGAAGGCAAGGCACTTGGCGGTCCGATCCTCGGCTACAGAAGCTAGCTCTTGGGACGTGGAACATCACCTCACTGGGGGGGTAAAGAGCCTGAGCTAGTGCGCGAAGTGGAGAAGTTCCAGATGGATATAGTCGGACTCACTTCGACGCACAGCAAGGGCTCTGAAACCACTTCTCTCGAGAGGGACTGGACCCTCTTCCACTCTGGCGTTGCCGGCAGTGAGAGGCAACGGGCTGGGGTGGCAATTCTGGATGCCCCCCAGCTTAAAGCCTGCACGTTGGAGTTCAACCCGGTGGACGAAAGGGTAGGCTCCCTCCGCCTTCGGGTGGGGGGACGGGTCCTGACTGTTGTTTGTGCTTACGCACCAAACGGCAGTTCAGTTCCCACCCTTTTTGGGTACACTCGAGGGAGTACTGAAAAGTGCTCCCCCGGGTGATTCCCTTGTCCTAGTGGGGGACTTCAACGCTCATGTTGGCAACGACAGTGAAACCTGGAGAGGCGTGATTGGGAAGAATGGCCGCCCAGATCTGAACCCGAGTGGTGTTTTGTTATTGGACTTTTGTGCTCGTCACAGTTTGTCCATTACAAACACCATGTTTAAACATAAGGGTGTCCATATGTGCACTTGGTACCAGGGCACCCTAGGCCGCAGTTCCATGATCGACTTTGTAGTTGTGTCATCGGATTTGCGGCCTTATGTTTTGGACACTCGGGTGAAGAGAGGGGCGGAGCTTTCTACCGATCACCACCTGGTGGTGAGTGGGCTGCGATGGTGGGGGAGGATGCCGGACAGACCTGGCAGGCCCAAACGCATTGTGAGGGTCTGCTGGGAACGTCTGGCAGAGTCTCCTGTCAGAGAAAGTTTCAATTCCCACCTCCGGAAGAACTTCGAACATGTCACGAGGGAGGTGCTGGACATTTAGTCCGAGTGGACAATGTTCCGCACCTCTATTGTCGAGGCGGCTGATCGGAGCTGTGGCCGCAAAGTAGTTGGTGCCTGTCGGGGCGGCAATCCTAAAACCCCTTGGTGGACACCAGCGGTGAGGGATGCCGTCAAGCTGAAGAAGGAGTCCTATCGGGTCCTTTTGGTTCATAGGACTCCGGAGGCAGTGGACAGGTACTTACAGGCCAAGCGTTGTGCGGCTTCAGCGGTCGCGGAGGCAAAAACTCGGACATGGGAGGAGTTCGGGGAAGCCATGGAAAACGACTTCCGGACGGCTTCAAAGCGATTCTGGAACACCGTCCGCCGCCTCAGGAAGGAGAAGCAGTGCACTATCAACACCGTGTATGGTGCGGATGGTGTTCTGCTGACCTCAACTGTGGATGTTGTGGATAGGAGGAAGGAATACTTCGAAGACCTCCTCAATCCCACCAACACGTCTTCCTATGATGAAGCAGTGCCTGTGGAATCTGTGGTGGACTCTCCTATTTCTGGGGCTGAGGTCACTGAGGTAGTTAAAAAGCTCCTCCGTGGCAAGGCCCCGGGGGTGGACGAGATCCCCCCGGAGTTCCTTAAGGCTCTGGATGCTGTGGGGCTGTCTTGGTTGACAAGACTCTGCAGCATCGCGTGGACATCGGGGGCGGGAGCTCTGGATTGGCAAACCGGGGTGGTGGTTCCTCTCTTTAAGAAGGGGGACCGGAGGGTGTGTTCCAACTATCGTGGGATCACACTCCTCAGCCTTCCCGGTAAGGTTTATTCAGGTGTACTGGAGAGGAGGCTACGTCGGATAGTCGAACCTCGGATTCAGGAGGAACAGTGTGGTTTTCGTCCTGGTCGTGGAACTGTGGACCAGCTCTATACTCTCGGCAGGGTTCTTGAGGGTTCAGGGGAGTTTGCCCAACCAGTCTACATGTGCTTTGTGGACTTGGAGAAGGCATTCGACCGTGTCCCTCGGGAAGTCCTGTGGGGAGTGCTCAGAGAGTATGGGGTATCGAACTGTCTTATTGTGGCGGTCCGCTCCTTGTACAATCAGTGCCAGAGCTTGGTCCGCATTGCCGGCAGTAAGTCGAACACATTTCCAGTGAGGGTTGGACTCCGCCAAGGCTGTCCTTTGTCACCGATTCTGTTCATAACTTTTATGGACAGAATTTCTAGGCGCAGCCAAGGCGTTGAGGGGTTCCGGTTTGGTGACCGCGGGATTAGGTCTCTGCTTTTTGCAGATGATGTGGTCCTAATGGCTTCATCTGACCGGGATCTACAGCTCTCACTGGATCGGTTTGCAGCCGAGTGTGAAGCGACCGGAATGAGAATCAGCACCTCCAAGTCCGAGTCCATGGTTCTCGCCCGGAAAAGGGTGGAATGCCATCTCCGGGTTGGGGAGGAGACCCTGCCCCAAGTGGAGGAGTTCAAGTACCTAGGAGTCTTGTTCACGAGTGAGGGAAGAGTGGATCGTGAGATCGACAGGCGGATCGGTGCGGCGTCTTCAGTAATGCGGACGTTGTACCGATCCGTTGTGGTGAAGAAGGAGCTGAGCCGGAAGGCAAAGCTCTCAATTTACCGGTCGATCTACGTTCCCATCCTCATCTATGGTCATGAGCTTTGGGTCATGACCGAAAGGATAAGATCACGGGCACAAGCGGCCGAAATGAGTTTCCTCCGACGTGTGGCGGGGCTCTCCCTTAGAGATAGGGTGAGAAACTCTGCCATTCGGGAGGAACTCAAAGTAAAGCCGCTGCTCCTTCACATCGAGAGGAGCCAGATGAGGTGGTTCGGGCATCTGGTCAGGATGCCACCCGAACGCCTCCCTAGGGAGGTGTTTAGGGCACGTCCAACCGGTAGGAGGCCACGGGGAAGACCCAGGACACGTTGGGAAGACTATGTCTCCCGGCTGGCCTGGGAACGCTTCGGGATCCCCCGGGAAGAGCTAGACGAAGCGGCTGGGGAGAGGGAAGTCTGGGTTTCCCTGCTTAGGCTGTTGCCCCCGCGACCCGACCTCAGATAAGCGGAACAAGATGGACGGATGGATGGATGTCCCTTTTGGGGTCGCGGTGGGTCGCTGGAGCCTATCTCAGCTGCATTCGGATGGAAGGCGGGGTGCACCCTGGACAAGTCGCCACCTTATCGCAGGGATGTTCATTCAGTTGTTTAAATTTTGTGGAAAACAGGGTGATGACAGACATGACACAAAACTATAGTCATTTCAAATGACAATTTTCTGGCTTTAAAATACACTAAAAGGAATCAAGAAAATTAATTGTGGTTGTCAGTATGTTTCATTTTTAGATCAAGCAAAGTCAAAGACATATGGAATCACTTAATTCTGAGCAAAAAAAAAAAGGACTCATGAAACACAAAACACTACAGCACACCACTAGTACTTTGTTGCACCACCTCTGGCTTTTATAACAGCCTGCAGTCTCTGAGGCATGGACTTAACGAGTGACAAACTGTACTCTTCATCAATCTTGCTCCAACTTTCTCTGATTGCTGCTGTCAGATCCAGTTTGTCATGGACGCTTAAACATAACGCAAACTTGTGCATTTATTGAAGGTTTAATGACAGATATCTCCCCAGTACCATTACCTGACATGCACCCCCCTCATCATCGATGACTGTGAAAATATGCATGATTTCTTCAGGCTGTCATCTTCATAAATTTCATTGAAAGGGCACCAAACAAAAGTTCCAGCATCATCACCTTGCCCAATGCAGATATACGATTAAACACTGAATATTACTTTCAACCAGTCATCCATAGTCCACCAATTAGACAAGGCGACTCGGTAAAGAACTTGGGTATTGTCTTCGACCCAACTCTCTCGTTTGAGTCACACATCAAGAGTGTTACTAAAACGGCCTTCTTTCATATCCGTAATATCGCTAAAATGTGTTCCATTTTGTCCACTAGCAAGGCTGAGATCATTCTTCATGCGTTCCTTACGTCTCGTCACGATTACTGTAACGTATTAAAAGACTACAATTGGTACAAAATGCAGCTGCTAGACTTTTGACAAGAACAAGAAAAGTTTGATCATATTCCGCCTATACTGGCTCACCTGCACTGGCTTACTGTGCACTTAAGATGTAACTTTAAGGTTTTACTACTTACATATAAAATACTACACGGTTTAGGTCCATCCTATGGCTGTCCAAAGTCAAGTCCCGGGGTGGACCGCTCGTATGTGCATCGGTTGGGGACGTCTCTGCGCTGCTGACCTGTCTCCGCTCGGGATGGTCTCCTGCTGGCCCCGCTATGGACTGGACTCCCACAATATTATGCTAGATCCACTCGACGTCCATAGCACCGGTCGCACAGGGGTGTGGGGTGTGGTGGGGGGGCAGGGGACCATTTCAGTACCCACATCTGCAGTCCCCTCCAAGGTTTCTCATTGTCCCATTGGGTTGAGTTTTTAAACTTTAAAGTACCAATGATTGTCACACACACACTAGATGTGGCGAAATTATTCTCTGCAAAGTGGCCTAGTGGTTAGAGTGTCTGCCCTGAGATCGGTAGGTCTTGAGTTTAAATCCCGGCCGAGTCATACCAAAGACTATAAAAATGGGATCCATTACCCTTGATCACCCCCTGGGAGGTGAGGGGAGCAGTGGGCAGCAGCGGTGCCGCACCCGGCAATCATTTATGGTGATTTAACCCCCAATTCCAACCCTTAATGCAGAGTGCCAAGCAGGGAGGTAATGGGTCCCATTTTTATAGTCTTTGGTATGACTCGGCCAGGATTTGAACTCACGACCGACCGATCTCAGGGTGGACACTCTAACCCCTAGGCCACTTTCCTTGCCCTGATGTGGGATCTGAGCCGAGGATGTTGTTGTGGCTTGTGCAGCCCTTTGAGACACTTGTGATTTAGGGCTATATAAATAAACAATGATTGATTGATTGATTGCTTTTCCTTAGCCCATTGTAACATTGTTTTTCTTCTGTTCAGGTGTTAATTACACATTTCGTTTAGCTTTTCTGTACTTAATTCCCATTTCCTCTCGGTGGTTTCTTGTTTTCCTTGGTCTCCAAGTATGCTTGCTTTTTGCAATCTTCCCAAGTGGTTTGTACACAATTGACTTTGAACAATCAACATCTTTTGAAGAAGTTTGATAATCCTCCACTTTGTTTTAATTGACATTTCTCCTGTTGGAGCCACGATTCATGTCAATCCACATTGTGCAACAGTTCTCCAAAGTGTGTACACCCTGTTTTAGCTGCAGACTAAAAAAACAATTGCATGTGATACAGGTGTTAGCTTTGGAAATTAAAATATACAGGGTGACGCCATCATTTCCATCAAAATAGAGTGATTTTATTATTATTTCACTCAGCTTGATCTAAAAATGAATCTGTTACTATAATTATTTATATTCTTGGTTTTGTTTAGTGTTTCTTAAAACCAGAAAATGGCCATTTTGTGTCATATCTGTTATCTGCATTTTATCTACAAAACAACTGAAATAAAATCCTCCAAGCCTGGTGATTCCATAATTTTTTTGCAGGAGATGTAGCTCTCCTGAATTTCATTTTGGTCTTCAAGGTGTCAGTGCAAGACATGGCCCTCTACAAAACTACTAAGAACAGCCATTAAGTGCTACATAACCCATGATTGTTTGGCTAGTCTTGTCGAGTCTAGTAGCTAGCAGTATTGCTAGAGGTCGACATAACTTAATTTTTTCAAGTGAGTGTGAAGGACAATGCTGAGAAGACGAAGTAAATGATATTTATTTATATTTATTAATTTATCAAAAATAAATAAATCATCACAAACATGACAGAGCATGTCGCTAGCAGTTAAAGCAGTGAAACTATTGGACTGTAGCACAGCTAGTCTGCGCCATACTGAAGCAGAACAAGTCGATAATGCCAGCCAAGGACATTAAAATATCTAATTTATCCATAAAAAACTGACAAAACTGCTGATGGTGTGTTTGACAGAGAAGCAACTGGAAGGAGACACCATAGAAGTATTTCAATACGAGTACTTTGTGTTACCGCTGTATGTATGTATCATCACAGCTTATCCTAATTTTAGGTTTTATTGGGATTCTAGGTCAATTTTGCTGGTGCAGAAGAAAAAAAATACAGTCACACATGTGAGTTTGTACTGGGAAAATGGAATCAAGCAAAGCAATGAAACATTTTTCGGTTGAAGTGTAAAAGTCAACACAAAAGCAAAAGCTGTTGGAGCAGACAGAAGCCATCAGTGTTAGTAGTGTATATGTCTCATAGGAGTAGAAAGTATATAAAGACAACATGTAGTTTTGTGTCTCACCACAGCCGAGCTCGTCCTCGCCATTGTCACAGTCCAGCTTTCCATCACACTGGGCTGAACTTCTTATGCACTGAGATGAAAAGCCGCACTGAAACTTCCCCATGCAGCTCAGACCCACTAAACACACACGCACAAGGCACAGGCACACGCACACAGAGAAATGTAGAAATAATTAGCCTGACAATTGTTATGGAAATCTTAACATTAAGTATAATAAATGTCACTGTTTCAATCAATTTCAATGAATAAATATACTTTGCTTGTATTCACAGTCAATTTTTCATACCAAGCACAAAAAAGTCTCAAGTTATTTTCAAATAATAAATGGATTTACCACACCGATGTGGAGGGTTAAATAGGACTGAATGAAATATATAAATACATCATTAAATTGTGAAGTGAATTACATTTATATAGTGCTTTTTTTAGAGACTCAAAGCGCTTTACATAATAATACCCATAATCTACATCTTTAAACTACATTTACACCTGTGTGGGTGGCACTGGTAGAGGCTGGGTGAAGTGTCTTTCCCAAGGACACAACGGCAGTGACTTGGATGGTGGACGCTAGAATCGAACCTGGAACCCTCAAGTTTGTCACGCTCATGGGACCAGGTTTTGTTTTTGTCATGTTTGGTTTTATTTTTTGGACACTCGGTTCCTGTTCCTGCACTTCCTTGGTTTCTTTGTTACCATGCCAACTCATTGATTTTCACCTTGCCCTCATGTCACGCCCCTGTCCTCAGTTCTCACACCTGCTTGTAATTATCACTGGTATTATTTAAACCTGTAGTTGCCAAGTGTTCAGCCGGGCAACTTTACATATCCCTCAACCCGATTCATGCCAAGTCATGCTGATTTCTCATTCCCTTGTCTCAGTCACAGTAAGTTTTTGTTATTTATGTCACAGTTGTTTAGTTTTGTTTTTGTCCATAGTCATGCCATTGTGAGAGTTTTGTTTTCAGTAGGCAAGTGTTTGTACCTCCTCGTGAGCGCCCTTTGTTTGCCTTTTTTTTTTTATGTCAGGACTCGGACTATGGGATAGTTTGTTTTACCAACGCAAAGGGAAATTGGCACGAGCGAGACGTGAATGTGAGTACATTTTTACTTTTTACACTAATAAACTACAAAAAAAAAGGCAAACAAAGGGAGCTCAGAATTTATTATTTGATTATTTAGTGGTTAGCATGCAGGCCACACAGTCAGGAGATTGGGGTTAAATTTTCCGTTACATAGGTGGGTTTTTCCTCCAGCTTCCTCCCACATTTAAAAAATATGCATGTTAGGTTAATTGAAGACTCTAAATCAGGGATTTTCATACTGAAAAATTAAGAGTGGGGGCCATTTTAATATTATTTTATTTAGTTAAAATAGATACTATATATATTCAAAGACAAAACTTTGTGTCAGCTCTGTGTTACAGGTGGTTAAGTCCTTTTTTATTAGTTATTTGAAACTATACAAACAATCCTCCTATAGTACATGGCTGAATGTACCTTTACAATAAATACATTGACACATTTATTAACATTTGTATGTTTAATTACAATTATAATTAATTATTGACACATTTAAGTAACTATTTGAAGATGTATTTATTCAACTTTGTCCCATTTGACCTTCCATACAGCATTGGCAGATATACCATAATCATCTAATTTGTGTGATAATATCACTTTTTGTACAATGCAGATTTAAAAAAATATCACAATGTATGATATTTGTTTTTTTGTTTGTCCTGTCCGGCCCCTCAGGTAGATCATATTTTTGATGTAGATGCCGATATCTGCCGTACAGATGTACTTTACAAAAGAGAAGTGTGGGATACTTATCTTGTTGCCTTATTTGTATTTAACTTTATTAAATGAAATTATATTATTTGGTGCAGCCGGACCGGAGCAAGAGGGGATGGAAAGAGAAAAAAAGGAAGGGAGAGGGGTAAACTGCGGGGCATACATTTATGATAATTTGGCCCATTTAATACATGATATTAGCAAACACAAACCAGATACATGCCGCAGTTGTGTATTGTCCTACGTGACTCTTTACAGCCAGGTGGGGTCGCTGTTCTCACAACAGTACCTTTAGTTTATTTAAAACTGCAATTTGAAACTGTACTACAGTATACACCAGTCCTGGGCAATTATTTTGACTCGGGAGGCCAAATTAGAGAAAAAAATGTGTCTGGGGGCAGGTATATCTATCTATATACACACAAATCTGCTGTACAGTATGTGTGCTTGGGTCCTATTTTTAGGAACACTAATACAAAACCTCAAAATAATGTCTGAATGCTAAAAATCGTTACGACAGACCGCCTTAAAAAACGGAATGGAATTTTATATTGTTTTACTGAATGAGACACCTAGAATGTACATGAAAATACTGAATATTGACCATTTATGAACGTCACACACCCTCTCGAACGACATATTTTACAATCAAGCGAAACGCAACAAAAATGCTTAGTGCTATATTCAATATATCACTAAGCTTTAGAACTTTGTTGTAAAAATCTCCTTCCCCATCTGTGCCTGACACACGTATTTCAGTCTGACCGCTCTGGAAACACTCTGTGGAAACGCTCCCCACCCACACTGCTTGGTGCCTCACCTGAGCTGCTGTGACTCACATTACCATAGCAACTAGTATATCATGCAAAAGCACAGATTCCAACCGTTGAAATACTTTGTATAGTTCAAGACTTACGGTAAAATTGAAAACATCACTGCACATCATAATGGCAGCGATAGTTTCCATCTTAAATATTTCAGCAATGTCAAATCTGGTATGTTGAGCTAAAAAGTTTTCAGCAGATATATTTGTCAATCAAGGATGACCCTGTCTGACTGTGTGGTCAGTGACATCGGAGCCCTGCAAGGTACACTGTTGTCCTCCATTCCTCTTCAAGAGCTCACATTTCCCACACAAGATGGATCATGTCAACTCATCAGATCTTCAGCCCAAACAAACTCATGACCACAATTGAATGTCATTATAGTTTAAAACATTGAAAATATACAGTATTAATTGCAGTGGGGTCCAAAATGCAGCAGCCTGAGGGACATTTTCAGCCCACGACTGTTTTTTTTTCTGTTGGATTTCAGCATATTCTCAAAATAAAGTAAGTTAATTATTAATAAGATTTATTCGTACACTTCATTATGAGACTTCAATTTTTTTTGCTGTCATATACTGTATATAACAAGACAAATTCCAGCAGGCACAAGACATTGATACAACGTTGAGTATGCATATATGCCCTTTAAAACTGACTTTGAAACAACGTTGCAAAATAGTTGTATTTGTAAATTGAGACAACGTTAGTATCTAACGTTGGATCCACGTTATTGGTTGGGAATTGACCAAGTTTCAATGGTCAAATCAGCGTCACAACCTGACATTGAAAAAAATCGTGTCAAAAAGCATGTTGTTTTAACGTTGAATTTGTCCAAAAGTCAATGGTCAAATTTGGTGGTCAGAATGTACAGTAACGTTTTTTAAAGTCATTGATTTGCTCAAAACTTAGTGAGAGTAAGTATAGTAAGAATTAAGGCACATTTTGAAAGTATTTGCAATAATATGAAAAACAAGGTGTATTAATAAATAATGTAAAAAAACACTCATAAACAAATTTACACAGTGCACCATTTACATCTGCATTTATTCCGCAGTTTAACCAGTTGTTTAAAAAAACAAGCGTATTTACCTTTTCAGATGACAGCGCTGATCGCTTTTTTATACAAACTACTTAAAGGAGGACTGCACTTTTTTTTGGAATATTGCCTATCATTATGAAAAACAAAAACACGCATTTGTTTTTTTTAATTTTTATTTAAAGATGATAAAAAAAACGCTTAGAAGATTTGGCTAATGGGAGTCACTGTTGTGTCCTTCAAACCCGCCAAAACAACTTAAAAACCCTCCATTAACGTTTTGTATACACACTCTATGTATAATGTAGTAACAGACACGTTCATAACAATATGTTATATGTATAATATTTACCGTATTTTAGTAATTAACATTTTTAGTAAAATCAACTAATCGGGACTGTATTCTTTCGCGCATTGATTTCCGTTTCCATTGTAGCGCACTTCGGACTTCTGGCAATAAATGTGTGTTCCTACTTCTGGAAACAAACGCCAGTGTGTTCTAATCATGGCAGACTTGGTAACAATCAATCAATCAATGTTTTTTATATAGCCCTAAATCCCAAGTGTCTCAAAGGGCTGCACAAACCACAACAACATCCTCTGTAGAGCCCACAATGATGACTATGAGAAACCTTGGAGAGGACCGCATATGTGGGATGTCCAGCGGGTCTAACATGATATTGTGAAAGTCCAATCCATAGTGGATCTAACATAATGGTGAGAGTCCAGTCCAAAGTGGATCCAATATAGTAGCGAGAGTCCCGTCCATAGTGGAGCCAGCAGGAAGCCATCCCAACAAACAACGAAGACGACTATTTTTTGACAAATTTAGATTCACAACCTTATCTTTTGAAGCTGAATGAACGGAGGGTGAATTGTTGTTTCTAGAAGCAAGCACGAAAACAAAAGATGAAACGTTGGAGCCGACCGAAGCCGAAAGAGCGAGGTCGGCGTGACACAAAGCTGCAAAAGTGAAATTTGGAGACAAGCCATTTCTACATTAATGGTGTGCTTACCCCAAATAAACCTGAAACAACGTCCCGGCCAGCTGGACCAAACACATAACTGTCCATTGAGTGAGTCACATTTTATTATCGATCATGATATACGCAGCATGCCATGCGTATTATTACAACTACAGTGCGGCCAGCTGTGTACAAACAAAACATGAAATGTGAGCTAATATTTTACAGATAATGTAATCTTATTATTCATGTTTTTTTGACAGCACAGATTGGTATTATATCCCAGTGTTGTGCATCACAAACTCAAACGTGTTTCGTACTGAAGCAGAATTTAATAGAATAAAACTTTATTGTCATTGCACAAGTACAACAAGATAGATTTTTTGGTACAAGTCCCACTAAGAGCAGACATACGTTACAGGGGAGGACAAGACGAGACTATCAACGGATCAGCCACTTACGGCGCTCCTTAAAAAGGTGAGAAAAGGGTGACATTGGGATAGATGGGGGGAGTAAAAAAAATATCAGTCTAAGCCTAGACCCTCAGAAGGGTTCCAGACTGAGTCCAAGGAAAAAACCTCACATAGCATGGCAAACATTTAGACATGGTACGTATATCACACCACCAGAGGTGGGTAGAGTAGCCAGAAATTGTACTCAAGTAAGAGTACTGTTACTTTAGAGATTTATTACTCAAGTAAAAGTAAGGAGTAGTCATCCAAATATTTACTTGAGTAAAAGTAAAAAGTATGTTGTGAAAAAACTACTCAAGTACTGAGTAACTGATGAGTAACCTGTTTTTTTTAATGATTACGGCAACAAATAATGCACAAAAACATTAAAATAGAAATGAGCAAATTCAGAGCCAGGAATATCTCTTAAGCAAATAAAACAATAATATATATTAAATAATAGTACATTAAAATAAAATTAAAAAATGGCACATTGAGCCACATTAACTTAACAGCACCATAGCCTCAGTAGACATTCATTGATTTGATTGATTGATTAAAACTTATATTAGTAGATAGTACAGTACATATTCCGTACAATTGACTACTAAATGGTGACACCCCAATAAGTTTTTCAACGTTTATCAATTACCATGAATTGATTAACGTGGACCCCGACTTAAACAAGTTGAAAAACTTATTCGGGTGTTACCATTTAGTGGTCAATTGTACGGAATATGTACTGTACTGTGCAATCTACTAATAAAAGTATCAATCAATCAATACTTAGTAAATGACCAAGTCGAGGTGATCTACCTCATATATACATATACATACACACACACATATCATTTATACACACACATATCATATATATGTATATATATATATATATATATATATACACAGTATATATATATACATACATTTATATATACAGTATATAATTTATATTTATTTATTTTGCCGTTTTTGTTGACATGTTAAAGGTGTTTTAATGAATATACATGCATGTTTAACACATAGATTCCTATCTTTCATGAAGACGAGAATATAAGTTGGTGTATTACCTGATCCTGATGACTTGCATTGATTGGAATCAGACGTCCACGTTTTCAAATGGAGGAGAAAAAAAGTTCCTCTTTTCTGTCTAATACCACATGAAAGTCGTTGGTTTTGGCATCTTATCTGTCCAGCTTCCATATTTGTTTTCATACACTTTACAAGAAATACATTGGCGGCCCTGCGATGAGGTGGCGACTTGTCCAGGGTGTACCCCGCCTTCCGCCCGATTGTAGCTGAGATAGGCGCCAGCGCCCCCCGCGACCCCGAAAGGGAATAAGCGGTAGAAAATGGATGGATGGACATTGGCGGCGAACACCGTAGCTTGCTAGCTTGTTTGCGCTGGCTTTCGGAGACTCTTATTTTGTTAACGTAGGCGCGATGGAGCGGCGCTTTCATTGTGAAGACAGGAACTGTGCGATCAGTCTTTAGGCTTTTGACGGGAAGTACGGTTAAAATAAAAAGTGTCTTTTTTCCTTTACACTTTTGATTGATTGATTGAAACTTTTATTATTAGATTGCACAGTACAGTACATATGCCGTACAATTGACCACTAAATGGTAACACCCGAATAAGTTTGTCAACATGTTTAAGTCGGGTTTTACGTATCACGGTCATGTGACCGCCTGGCTCTGTTTGATTGGTCCAAAGTCATCAGTGACTGCATGTGATTGGTGAAGCGCAGGCATGCGTAGATTCTACTTTGAAGCTCTGTCATAACCAAAACAAACATTAATAGATCGATAAAAAAAAAAGTAGCGAGTAGGGTGCTTAATGTAGATAAATGGAACGGAGTAAAAGTAGTGTTTATTCTCTATAAATATACTCAAGTAAAAGTAAAAGTATGTCGCATGAAAACTACTCATAGAAGTACAATTTATCCCAAAAGTTAAAGTAAATGTAATGGAGTAAATGTAGCGCATTACTACCCACCTCTGCACACCACCTGGCAACAGAGGGAGGGGGTGGGTTTGAGGAGACTCACTGCCGCTGTATAGCGCTGCTCAGCCATCCACATCCCCACAGGAATTAAGCAGTGGTGAAGGCATTGATTTCAAGGGTGGGGGTCATGTGTGAGAGATGATGAATGTTTTCGTATGACTGAGGCCGATAAAAGTTCGACTGCAGGTGTTGTGGACAAAAAGGAAGGTTAAAAGCGTCCATCTTTGAGGAGTCCTCGGGAGATTTTCTTCAGAACAGCCTGTTCCTGTGTCAAGGCCATTCGAGGGAGTCCAAATCGTAGATTAAGAAGTTGTTTTTCTTCGAGAAGACAAAGATAGTGACTTATCTCCTCTTTTTGTCCATGCTGGATTTCTTCAATTCCAATTAATTATTCCTTCTCTGCAAACTTTTCCAAGATGAGATCCATTTTGCGATTCAATTCAGAAATCGCTCCAGTCTGTGTTCCCACAGCCCGACCCACTCCTTCCATTGCGTTGAACAGCTGTTGGGCCCCTCGAGTGGCTGCCATCGTCTTCCGGATTTGTCGATACACCAGAGCAATGCCCAGCCCAATCATTAAGTGCCCCGCGATCACAGCTCCAAATAGGTAGATGTCTTCGACGTCCTCGATGGAAAGGGCTGAGAGGCACATCATCCTCCATGTATTCCAGGAGTTCCTCACGTACCCCGCAGCGATGGTTACATCAAGTCAGACAGGCTCCCCCGAACCTCTTTTTCTTGTCGAAAAGACTGTGTCAATTGCGTCAAGAGTCCAGCTGATCATATTAATATTAATATTTGGATTGGAGAACAGCGCAAAGAAAGAGGCTTTAAAAAAGTTCAGACAAAGACAGGACGCAGAGAGCAAGCAGGGAAGGAGGGAACAGAGAGAATTGCGACCACCCTCACCAGAGGCAAGACGGAAAGAACCGAGCTTATCGCTTGCGTTAGTTAGCTTTTACGGCTAATACCGTAGCACAATTACAGACAGAAACCAGCATTACAATAAAAACATGCTTACTTGCTTTAAATAGATAATAATCCCTTATTTAAAGACTTTGTAAACACATTATTTCAAAATGGTAGAATTAAAGTACTTTCAATCAATCAATCATAGTTTATTTATATAGCCCTAAATCACAAGTGTCTCAAAGAGCTGCACAAACCACAACGACATCCTCGGTTCAGATCCCACAACAGGGCAACTTTCCATTTCATTTCATCATTACCAAAATGATCATGTCGCCACCGAAAAATTACCATATGTTTCAGGTAGGCTAGCTTATTTTGACCATAGCTAAATAATGCTAGCAAGCATATGACTAGCAAACACATTTTTGAAGAGGTGTACACTCATAAAAATATGTTAAATAAAAAATGAAAAAGTTGACAAAATTGAAGAGAATATGTGTTTGGTAGTGACAGTTTTTAAAGATACACATTGAAGTGACTTACCTCATTCAGCCATGAGTAGCAAAAATGCAATGTCACTTCCTGGTCAAAAATGTAGGGGTGTGGCCTAAATTTAGAATCAGCCACGCCTCTAAAACTCTTGTGTTTCATAGTGACAAGATTTTTTGAGCAGTTATTAAATCTATGTCTTTCAAACTCAGTGTAAACTTACTCATAAATATGTTCTAAATTAGGCCATTTAAACAAATTGTAAAAATGTTTTAAGTGTTATTTTCATAAATTTTAATTTAGGGGTCACGATTGGGGGCAGCACGGTGAAACAGGGGTTAGTGCGTCTGCCTCACAATACGAAGGTCCTGAGCAGTCCTGGGTTCAATCCCAGGCTTGCGATCTTTCAGTGTGGTGTTTGCATGTTCTCCCCGTGACTGCGTGGGTTCCCTTCGGGTACTCCGGCTTCCTCCCACCTCCAAATACATGCACCTGGGGATAGTTTGATTGGCAACACTAAATTGGCCCTAGTGTGTGAATTTTGTCTGTCTATTTGTGTTGGCCCTGCGATGAGGTGGCGACTTTGACCAGGGTGTCCAGGCTGTACACCGAATGCAGCTGCTTGTCCCTTATTGCAACCACAAAAAGGGACAAGCAGTAGAAAATGAATGGATGAATGGGTCACGATTGAGGACTAAAAAAAAATACCACATAAAAGATAATTTGGTAATTATCTTATCACTATCTCAATTAAGGCTCTGGGTTTGGACAAATCATAATATAAAGTACACTGTAAGTAAAAATGCATGTTTGAATACTTAAGTGTTTTGTTAAACCCTTTTTTTTGGTTAAGGGACAGTACTTTGCTTTAATTCGGTAGAATGCCCCATGTGTATATAATTATTTAACTAATTAACATTTATTACCACATGAACAGATACAAAAGTACTGAAATTGTCACTGTTATCGATTCCTTAAGTAACAGGAATTGGTACTGTATTGTTTAAAATGTGAAAGCTACCCGACCCTACATATAAAACAAAGCAAACTCATTTTAGATCAGGGGCCACAAGGAGAAAAATATACTCCCAAGTGGGCCGGACTGGTAAAATCACGCAGCGATAACTTAAAAATAAGACAACTTCAGATTGTTTTCTTTGTTTAAAAATAGAACAAGCTCAATCTGAAAATGTACAAATCATAATTTTGTTGTTTTTTGCTTTTTTAACTTACATGTTGCGTTTAGTCGTATTCTGGTTGTTGTACTTTCTGAATATATTATGTGATAATGTTCATCAGTCATCTCATTGGTGTTAATCTTCAATTCATCAAGATAAAAAAATTATATCAAAATCAAATAATGGCTTACAACAACAGTGTCCAAAGTGCGGCCCGGGGGCCATTTGCGGCCACACATTCTGCAAAAATTGCAAAATTGATAGTATTGCAAAAATTAAAAACAACATTTAAAAAAAGTGGAATGAGGTGAAATCTAATGAGAAAAAGTGGCAACATTAACACAAAGCTGCCATGCAGGCAGTTTTTTTGTTCCTTTTGTCTTAATTTTTTTTTTCCATTGCTCAAAAAAAACAAAAAAGACAAAAAAATCTATGTTATGATGAATTATTACTTTAAAATTATCACTTTAAAATGTTTTATGTGGAAAAAAATATTGCCATGTGTGGTTGCCATATAAAAATATAAAAGTTTTGACAAAAGAGCATAAAACAAACAAAATAATAGTTCAAACTTAAAATCGACAGATGTATCGGAAGTTGATCTTGAAATTTAAGTGTTAAAAGTAAAAAAATAAAAAATAAATAAAAATGTATCACTTAATGAGTGGGGAATCTTTCAGATCTCCCAAAAATTTAGTAGGATTTTATTTAACTTTTCACTGTGATTACTCAAAAATATTAAATAATTTAAATCAATGGTGTCCTGCATTATTGATCTTTGAGGGCTTTAATTGCTAAATAAAGGAACTCTCCTGAAGGAATCAATAAAGTACTATCTATCTATCTATCTAAATACTGCATATTTCAGTTTTACAAAACAAAGTTGTCTTTGACAGAAAAGGCAAAAAACCTTATTTGTTTTACTTTATATCAATCTCAAGTTGATATAGAGATTTACTGTAAGCATTAAATTAAAAAAAATAATAATAATAATTTGACTTATTTTCAACATTTTAGTGACTGAGACCCTCTATGCTCCGCAGGAGCCCTAAGGATTAAAAATAAAAAATCCATATATTTTGTTATGGTTTGAAAATGAAAAATATCAAAATGGCCCCCGCATGCTTAAATTTTTCCGTGTGCGGCCCTCTGTGGAAAAAGTTTGGACCTACATTGGATTGCTTTTAGCATTTTTAATAATAACACCAATAATGGATGACAATTATATGGTGGTTTTTTTTCTAGACACTCTAAGCACTTCACAATGAAAACTGAGAACCCATCATTTATTCACTCCACATTCACACCTTATTGGTGGTAAGCTTTATTTTTAGCCACAGCTGTTCTGTAGACTGACTGCCAATTTGCGCATACGATCCCTCCGACCACCACCAAACCTTCATTCACATTCATACACCAATGTGAGCGGCACTGGGAGCAAGGTGGGGGACACAATGGCAGTGACTAGGATGACAAAATGCAAACAAAATGTATGCATAGATTTATGTTTGTGGCTCTTGCTTCATAAAGTTTGTACACTCCTGGTTTATGGTAAAAAACAAAACAAAACAAAAACAGACAATCCATTATACATTTAGTGAAAATGTAACTTTATGGTCATAATGAGAAGTAAGCACTCACCTCCAAGGCCGATCCCGAGAGCAAGACAGACCACCAGGATGATACACGCAGCTATGATCAATTCCATGCGACGAGCCAGCAGTTTTTGCTTCCAACTTTTGTCCATATCGTCTTCTGTCAACAAAACAGCAACACTTTTACATTTCCTATAATAACTTTCTATAGTAGTCCATCCATCCATCCATTTTCTACCGCTTATTCCCTTTCGGGGTGGCGGGGGGCGCTGGCGCCTATCTCAGCTACAATCGGGCGGAAGGCAGGGTACACCCTGGACAAGTCGCCACCTCATCGCAGGGCCAACACAGATAGACAGACAACATTCACACTCACATTCACACACTAGGGCCAATTTAGTGTTGCCAATCAACTTATCCCCAGGTGCATGTCTTTTGGAAGTGGGAGGAAGCCGGAGTACCCGGAGGGAACCCACGCATTCACAGGGAGAACATGCAAACTCCACACAGAAAGATCCCGAGCCTGGATTTGAACCCAGGACTGCAGGAACTTCGTATTGTGAGGCAGACGCACTAACCCTTCTGCCACCGTGAAGCCTTCTATAGTAGTCATGATATTATTAATTATGTTAAAAAGAAGCGCGTGTTCACATTTTAACCTACAATTCAACTGTTAATATTTTACTTCCACTGGAGAAAATACATTGCAGCACTGTAGGTTGTATATGGAGATTCATTTGTGTTTTTATTATGAACGTTTTTTTTAATTTTTACACAGAATTTGGTATTGAATTTTTTGGGTTTGAATTTTATGAACTGATTTTTTTCCCACATCAAATTATGCTGACAGTGTTTCAAAATTCACTTTGTTTAAATAGTGTTTTAAAATGTATTGTGTTAAAATTCGATGCAGAATTATTTGTTGCTTCAAAACTCAAGACTCATTTCCGATAAATTAAGACTAAGGCAATGGATCCTGTTTCAAAACTTGCCAATGAAGTGAGAAAACGGTCCTTTTGAGTTTTGAAGCAACAGATATTTTTCAAACTGATTTTGTTTTACACTGAATTTTTTTGCCCTGAATATTATTTACCATATTTCCCGGACCATAGGGCGCACTGCCGATGACTAGTCTACTCAGGTCATTTTTCATACAATAGGGGCGCATTAAAGGGTTCATATTATTATTATTATGTATATATATATATTTTAAACACTTCTTTGTTGTCTACATAAAATGTGTAGGTGGTGCTTTGGTCAAAATGTTGCATAGATTATGTTTTACAGACCATCTACAAGCCGCTTTCTGACAGTCCCCGTTTTGTGGGCGGTCTTATTTACGTGGCTCACTTTCGGCAGCGTCTTCTCCCCGTCATCTTTGTTGTAGCGGTGTAGCATGCGAGGATGGGAGAGGGAGAAGTGTCAAAAGTCGCAGCTGACTGTTTTAATGACATTCAGACTTTACTTAAATCAACAACGGAGCAGCATCTTCTCATCTGTGGCTCACTAGTGCAATAACAACGCCGGAAATGTGTCCTGTAAAAAAACGTCTGACCAGAACTCTCTAATAACTTAAGTTCCTTGGGTGAATGATGTAAACTCACTTCACCAGTATGTTTTAGCGCTTTCATGGCTTGTTTACTGACAGAGATAAGTAGGAACTTTACACTACTTTGTATTAGAAATGCCAACAGCAGAGAATGAAGGTCCCATGACAAGAAGATAGAGAAAAAAAAAGCTTATCGACTAAGGGGTCCACACTGACTACAAAGGAGGACGCACGCAAATTTTCAGGACTTATGCAGATCCCAAATACAGATCAGCAAATACCAAAAGGTACGAAAACTTGCTTTTGCATAATATTGCAAAACAAAACGCCAGATAATAGGTCTTACTTTATACACACACCATAATAATACTGGTATGCTGAAGCACATCAAGCGGTGCGGCTTCATAGCTTACCAAAGTCTGGTAAAACTATTAAAACATTCTGAACGATTTTTGAGCGCCGTGTGTAATGTTCTATATTTTCAATGGAACATATAAAATGTTGGTGTTGTTTACTCGAGTCATATTGCAGTCTACACTTACCTCTTATGTGTGACTGCCATCTACTGGTCAGATTTATCATTTCACTATGTACCAAATAAAATAGCTTTGAGGTCGGTATTCATAACCAAAATTATTCCGTACATTAGGAGCACCGGTTTATAAGGCGCAATGTCAATATTTGAGAAAATGAAAGGATCTTAAGTAAATGGTAAATGGGTTATACTTGTATAGCGATTTTCTACCTTTTCAAGGAACTCAAAGTGCTTTGACACTATTTCCACATTGACACACACATTCACACACTGATGGTGGGAGCTACCATGCAAGGCGCAAACCAGGACCCATCAGGAGCAAGGGTGAAGTGTCTTGCTCAAGGACACAATGGATGTGACTAGAATGGTAGAACGTGGGGATTGAACCAGGAAACCCTCAGGTTGCTGGCACAGCCACTCTCCCAACTGCACCACGCCGTCCCAAGTGTGCCTTATATGGTACACTGTTATTTTGTAACACTGAATTTTTTTTACACTGAATTTTTATACAATGTTTTTTTTTTTTTTTTACACTGAATTAGTACTCAAATGAATTGTCAACATATTTGTTGTAAAAAAAATTCAGCTCACCGAAATTGAGCGACACAAATTCAGTGTCTAAAAAAAGCTTTCGTAATAAAGACACTAATCAAGTTGTTTAGTTGTAGATGTTTTGGCTGCGCACATGCAAGCATTAAGAGACAACTATTGGTGCAATAATTGATAAATGTTGGAAATACAAGGTAACAGTCAGTCATCATCACCTGCTAGAGTTTTTTTTCTGGAAATGCACATTCAGTCTCTCTCCAATAAGCCCTACGATAAACGTATTAGACTGTCCTTGTCTTTATGAAAATGTTATCAACAAAATCAGCAGCAGATCAAATATGTAATCTTCCAAGTGAAATGCCTGGAGGCGGACGGGCTAACCAAGCAAGCTGCCTCTTCCAGCCAAAAAAAAACACATAAGCAGCCTAACATTAACAAACCAGAGTCTTTGTTACAGTCATAGTCACAAAATGTATGAATGTAGTCACTAAAGTGACAATCAAGCATTTCTAAGACCATCACCTATCGCCTCATCACGTCCATGCAAACCACTTTCTATTGTTTTTACAGTATAATTACTGTACTGGCTACGACTTACCAGAAATAAATGGCTGCACTTTGGTGACCGGCATGGTTGGACTACATGCAGTTGAAGTTTGGCACTCTGCAGGTTTGCTCAAGTTGTTCTCAGAATACGAGTCAGCATTTAGACTCCCCAGGGGGCTGACGTTTATTGTGTTTGGGGTCTCTATTGTGGGGAGGTCTTCCTCCGTCACAGAGATCAATTCCACCTTGGAAGAGTTCGGTTGCTCAGACGCTTCTGTCCTAAATTCCTAAAAATAAACAAGAGAAAATAAATCTTAAGAGAAGCATGAGTATTTGCAATTTTGTGTACAAAGGGGCAACATCCTGAATATTTAAAATGAAAAAGAAAGTGTGAGCAGACAAGTAAGTAGACCAAAACGTGGCAAATTTCTCTTCATATGTAGTAAGTGTGCCTTGAGGGTTGTACACATTGCACTCATGCAGGGGTGTCCAAACCATTTGATTTGGGGGCCGCATCGGGCTAAAAAAAATTTGGTCGATGGCTGAAAGCCGAATTAATGTAAATTTAAAAATAAAATATCGCCTTCTCTTTTTAATGTGTTTTCTTTATTTTCATGACTATTTACACTGCAGATTGTCACTGAAGGCCTCAAAACTATGACACATAATTTGTGTCATAGTTGACACAAATGGGGGCTTTATTCTGTTTGCATCACAAACAAAATGAAGAAAAGGCATTGAATGAAAAGGTGTGTCCAAACTTTTGATTTCTAATGTACATACATACATACATATATACAAATCCCAAAACCAGTGAAGTTTGCACATCGTGTAAATCATAAATAAAAACAGTGGTTTGCAAATCCTTTTCAACCTATATTCAATTGAATAGACTGCAAAGATAAGATACTTAATGTTCGAACTGGAAAACGTTGTTATTTTTTGCAAATATTAGTTCATTTCGAATTTGATGCCTGCATCATGTTTTTAAAAAAAGTTGGCACCAGTGGCAAAAAAGACTGAGAAAGTTGAGGAATGGTCATCAAACACTTTTTTGGAGTATCCCACAGGTGAACAGGTTGGTATAATAGCAGCTTCCGTGAAATTAGGGAGGGTCACCACTTTGTGAACAAATGCGTGAGAACAACATTTCTCAATGAGCTATCGCAAGGAATTTAGGGATTTCACCACCTACGGTCCGTAATATCATCAAAAGGTTCAAAGAATCTGGAGAAATCACTGCACGTAAGCGATGATATTACGGACCTTCGATCCCTCAGGCGGTACTGGACCAAAAAGCGACATCAGTGTGTAAAGGATATCACCACATGGGCTCAGAAACACTTCAGAAAACCATTGTCAGTAAATACAGTTTGTTGTTACATCTGTATGTGCAAGTTAAAACTCTACTATGCAAAGCAAAAGCCATTTATCAACAACACCCAGAAACGCCGCCGGCCTCGCTGGGTCCGAACTCATCGAAGATGGACTGATGCCAAGTGGAAAAGTGTTCTGTGGTCTGACGAGTCCACATTTAAATTGTTTTTGGAAACTGTGGACTTTGTGTGCTCCGGACCAAAGAGGAATAGAACCATCTGGACTGTTGTAGGCGCAAAGTTCAAAAGTCAGCATTTGCCCAAGGCATGGATAACTTACACATCTGTGAAGGCACCATTAATGCTAAAAGGTACACACAGGTTTTGGAACAACATATGTTGCCATCCAAGCAATGTTATCATGGATGTCCCTGCTTTTTTCAGCAAGACAATGCCAAGCCACGTGTTACAACAGCGTGGCTTCGAAGTAAAAGAGTGCAGGCACTAGACTGGCCTGCTCGCAGTCCAGACCTGTCCCCCATTGATAATGTGTGGTGCATTATGAAGCCAAAAATACCACAATGGAGACCCCTGACTGTTGAACAACATAAGCAGTACATCAAGCAAGAATGGGAAAAATTTCCCCTGAAAAGCTTCAAAAATTTGTCTCCTCAGTTCCCAAACATTTACTGAGTGTTATTAAAAGGAAAGACCATGTAACACAGTGGTAAATATGCCCCTTTGCCAACTTTTTTGCAATGTGTTGCTGCAATTAACTTCGAAGTTAATGATTATTTGCAAAAAAAAAAATAAAAAATTCTCAGTTTGAACATTATATATATATATATATATATATATATATATATATATATATATATATATATATATATATATATATATATATATATATATATATATATATATATATATATATATATATATATACATATATATATATATATATACACATATATATACATATATATATATATATATATATATATACACATATATATACATATATATATATATATATATATATATATATATATATATATACACATATATATATATATATATATATATATATATATACACATATATATAGTCGCCACCTCATCGCAGGGCCAACACAGATAGACAGATAACATTCACACTCATATTCACACACTAGGGCCAATTTAGTGTTTCCAATCAAACTACAGTATCCCCAGGTGCATGTCTTTAGAGGTGGGAGGAAGCCTTGGTGGCTTACCAAAGTTGTACTTAAATATTTTGAAAGACTTTTGAGCTCTGTATGTAATGTTGTATACTCTCAATTAAACATCAACGTGTTGTTCTTGCTTGCTAGAGTCACTTATTTATTTTACTTTCAACGCTTATCTGACGCCAATCAACCTAAAGATCTATCCATCGATTTATAAATTTTTATCATCTTTCTTAATTTTTCTTTTTTATTGACAAAGAAAAACTTTTTCTTTAAAATGAGAAACACGCAACAAATGCAGTAATTTCGCCAAAAATATTTCTAAGTGGAATTTTTGATCTGAAGTAATTGCAGCCTTAAATAAGTCAATAATTGCTAACATTAATTTTGATGCATTATTATTTTTGGAGCGATTACAGCATTAAAGAAAAAAACAAAGCACCTGCATGCAGCATTGTTTTATTGGAGTCAAACATTGCAAATGCTTTCTTCTTAAATTTCACCTGTTTTTAAATAGTATTTTTTAGAACTATCTTAGTGCCACACTTTGGACGCCTTAAATTTGTTCTATTGTATTGTTTTTATACAATAATTCTTATCTCAGTTTGTTTTTCTTTTTAAATAGCATGTTATGTTTAAAAATGGTGTTGGTTGGGGGGGGAACAATTTCAACTGAACAAATACATTTCAAATCATTTTAACGAGCGGCACTGTTTAACAATAGGTTACAAGGATTTTATAGGCTGTGTCACAGAACCAATTAAATTGTATCCTGATGAACAATGTAATTTTGTAATTTTCCATAGAACATTACAGGATTTTTTGGGGGGTAGTAAATTAATTTACCCAAAAATAAAGTAGTAAGGGCTTTGAAAAAACTCTTATTCATCCTCTACAATGTATTTAATTTTGTGTTCCACCACAAATCTACGGTACAAATACGTCACAACAATAATTTCCATTATAGCATAATTATGTAGTCTTACTGTTGAGGACGTCTGGGTTTCATTCACAGCGGTGTTGGTTACAAGATCTGTAAAAAAGAGAAATCAGATACGAAGGACATAGTAGGTAAAAAAAAACAAAATCATGACCAAACAAAAAACACCGATTCATTTTCAAATCCAAACTTACTGATGTCAGCAAAACCCTTGGTCATGATGACGTAATCCGTGACACGTACATTCCCTAAAAGTGTATTTCAAGAAGACTTTGTTACCTCCTCCTTCTTCCACGTGTTCTGTCTGCGTACACGAGTGTTGTGCCGGTAGTTCTGTGCAAAGGACACCTGAGCAGGTGAGTGCTCCCGCTTGGAGCGAGGATCAAGTGACCCTGCATCTCCGCACTACGTAGGTAGAATTACATACTCGCGTGTCCCCCAAGTGTCCTGGGAATTAAAAGCACAGATACACATTATTACACTGACCAGATGCTTCCAACCAGCTGGTACAAAAAGTCACAAAGGATGTTATTTACCAGTGACTGAAAATCCGCAAATGCATTAATAAGGCTAAAGGAATGACTAAATATCCAAAATGTGCAATAGGTTTGTTAAACGTCATCTTCCACTCGTCCCCTTCCTGTATACAAACCTTGTGAAAAACACTTCACGGGTCTAGTTTAGTGAAAACCAGCCATCCAAAACCCCATACACAAATACACACACTCAAACACATTTACCCATGCATCTGGGTGCCCTGCTTGGTGGGGACCTTCAGGGTCTACTCCCTGCGCATCCCCCGTCATGTCTGTCAGGGGGCCCCTCTGTGGCATGTGGCGGTGCTGGTTGTCTCCTGCTTCTCCCGTGCCTTGTCCTAGGCCAGACGTGTATGTGTACCGCTGGCCTGCCTGGCAGCACAGTGTTGGAGGTTCTTTCGCTGGCCGGCCTGCGTGGGGCCGGTGGTCCCTTGTTCCTCAGGCCTGCAGTTTTGGGTGGGGCTTTCCTGCATTGACTGGGTGACAAATATACTGTACAAAAAAACATACATACGTACGCTCATTCATACAAACATACACACATGCATACATACTGTACATACATAAGCACATACATACATAACGAACATAAAAACCTGCATACGTACATACCCACATACATACATTTATATTCATATCAATCAATCAATCAATGTTTAATTATATAGCCCCAAATCACAAATGTCTCAAAGGACTGCACAAATCATTACGACTACAACATCCTCGGAAGAACCCACAAAAGGGCAAGGAAAACTCACACCCAGTGGGCAGGGAGAATTCACATCCAGTGGGACGCCAGTGACAATGCTGACTATGAGAAACCTTGGAGAGGACCCCCGCCCCCTCCTCTAGGGGACCGAAAGCAATGGATGTCGAGCGGGTTTAACATGATACTGTGAAAGTTCAATCCATAGTGGCTCCAACACAGCCGCGAGAGTTCAGTTCAAGCGGATCCAAGACAGCAGCGAGAGTCCCGTCCACAGGAAACCATCTCAAGCGGAGGCGGATCAGCAGCGTAGAGATGTCCCCAACCGATACAGGCGAGCAGTCCATCCTGGGTCCCGACGAGCGGTCCATCCTGGGTCTCGACTCTGGACAGCCAGTACTTCATCCATGGTCATCGGACCGGACCCCCTCCACAAGGGAGGGGGGGACATAGGAGAAAGAAAAGAAGCGGCAGATCAACTGGTCTAAAAAGGAGGTCTATTTAAAGGCTAAAGTATACAGAGGAGTTTTGAAGTGAGACTTAAATGATTCTACTGAGGTAGCATCTCGAACTGTTACCGGGAGGGCGTTGCAGAGTACTGGAGCCCAAACGGAAAACGCTCTATAGCCCGCAGACTTTTTTTGGGCTCTAGGAATCACTAATAAGCCGGAGTCTTGTGAACGCAGATTTCTTGCCGGGACATATGGTACAATACAATCGGCAAGATAGGATGGAGCTAAACCGTGTAGTATTTTATACGTAAGTAGTAAAACCTTAAAGTCACATCTTAAGTGCACAGGAAGCCAGTGCAGGTGAGCCAGTACAGGCGTAATATGATCAAACTTTCTTGTTCTTGTCAAAAGTCTGTATGTACTGTACATACATCCACACACACATTCACTGCACTAACATACATACATACTATGGATATACAAGCACATATGCATACATACACTCATGCATACAATCACGCTTCATCAAACATATTCACAGATCAGTGGCCTAGTGGTTAGAGCAGGGGTGTCAAACTCAAATACAGTGTGGGCCAAAATCTAAAACTGAACAAAACCGCGGGCCAAGGTTGAACAAATTAACCTTTTAGGTGGTAGCGTGTATTGTAGTGTCCCGGAAGAGTTAGTGCTGCAAGGGGACCTGGGTATTTGTTCTGTTGTGTTACGGTACGGATGTTCTCCCGAAATGTGTTTGTCATTCTTGTTTGGTGTGGGTTCACAGTGTGGCACATATTTGTAACAATGTTAAAGTTTTTTATACGGCCACCCTCAAGTGTCACCTGTATGGCTGTTGACCAAGTATGGATTGCATTCACTTATGAGTGTGTATAAGCCGCTTACATTATGAAGCTGTTTGTATGGAGGATAAGCGGACGTGACAACAGGTTTTAGAGAACGTTAATATTGTTGTCCGGGTGGAAATCGGGGGATATTCGGGAGAATGGTTGCCCAGGGAGATTTTCGGGAGGGGCACTGAACTTCGGAAGTCTCCCAGGAAAATCAGGAGGGTTGGCAAGTATGAATATTAGCGGTGAATGCGGTGTTACAGCGGCACAGCCACTGTATAATACCGGCGGGCCAGCTCTAATGTTAATTTGATAGAGCCTCAAGGGCCAAATGAAATTACATGGCGGGCCAAATTTGGCCTGCGGGCCAGAGTTTGACACCCATGGGTTAGAGTGTCCGCCCTGAGATCGGTAGGTTGTGAGTTCAAACACCGGCAGAGTCACACCAAAGACTATAAAAATGGGACCCATTACCTCCCTGCTTGGCACTCAGCATCAAGGGTTGGAATTGGGGGTTAAATCACCCCAAAATTATTCCCGGGCGCGGCACAGCTGCTGCACACTGCTCCCCTCACCTCCCAGGGAGTGAACAAGGGGATGGGTCAAATGCAGAGGATGAATTCCACCACACCTAGTGTGTGTGTGACAATCATTGGTTAAAAAAAAAAAGATACAAGTGTATACACTCATATAGCCGCATCATAAATACACAGCACGCTGCTGAACTTTAACCTCTTTTTACTATAACAATGTAAAAAGTAAATATAGCCTGTTCTTATTTCTTCCCTTTGCCCTCTTTATTCCCTTTTTTTATGTAATTCAAGTCTTCATTACATGTATGTGAAGTGTTGTTGCATTTGAAGCGATTGTAATTTTAATCCATCCATCCATCCATTTTCTGCCGCTTATTCCCTTTGGGGTTGCGGGGGGCGCTGGTGCCTTTCTCAGCTACAATCGGGCGGAAGGGGGGGTACACCCTGGACAAGTCGCCACCTCATAACAGGGCAAACACTGATAGACAGACAACATTCACACTCACATTCACACACTAGGGCCAATTTAGTGTTGCCAATCAACCTATCCCCAGGTGCATGTCTTTGGAAGTGGGAGGAAGCCGGAGTACCCGGAGGGAACCAACGCATTCACGGGGAGGACATGAAAACTCCACACAGAAAGATCCCGAGCCCGGGATTGAACCCAGGACTACTCAGGACCTTTGTATTGTGAGGCAGACGCACTAACCCCTCTGCCACCGTGAAGCCCCTGTAATTTTAATAATAGAGGTAAATATTATTATTCATTATCAATAGTTTTACTTCTGTTGGTATTTTTATTGTTCCATTAATGTTCATCGTCAATACTGTTTTTACTATGTACTTCACTAACTTGTTCATATTTATCATTTTTTATATCATATTTGTATTGTATTTGCCGATGTTGTCTCTGTTTTATTCCCGTTTGGTCCCTGCAATTTCCCTCACTGTCTTTTTTGTTTCTTCTACTTTCTATCCCGTCCTGGCTGCTCCGAACACTAAAAATATCAAAACATTTAATAAAGTCAAGTAAAAATGAGGCAACAAGAAAAGCATCCCAAACTTCTCTTTTGTAAAGTTTGAGTTTTAGTTTGAGTTTATTTCGAACATGCAAGCATACAACATGATACATCACAATTTCCAGTTTCTCTTTTCAACATGTTTGAAAAGGAGAAGGAAGAAGCAGAGCTTATTTAATCCTCCCCCTTTTCTTTTACATAACAGTTGCTGAAACTTTTGTTCACTTCCTGTTTTCAATTCATTCACAATATACTCCATAAGTAATCACAATAAAAATAAATACATAATAATTGGTGAAGTAAGTTTTATTCCATATGATGACATAAGTAAGATTATTTTGAGAATGAAAGAATGAATAGGTGAATAAATTCAGAATGTTTATCATGGTTCTTCTTCTTTGTACTTTATAAACACTTGAAGTTTGAAGAGTTTCTTGAAGTGGATCATATTAGTACATTGTTTGATTGCTTTGCTTAATCCATTCCATAATTTAATTCCACATACAGATATATTGAAGGTCTTAAATATTGTACTTTCGTACAAATGTTTTAAATTACATTTTTCTCCAAGATTATATTTCTCCTCTTTTGTTGAGAATAATTGTTAAATCTGTACAGCAAATATGGGAATCTATACCAACTATATGATTTGCCTCAGTGGCTGGACAGAACAGATTAAAAATATATACTTTTGCCGCTTATTGGTAACCCCAGGACTTTTATTTTGTCACAATGTGTTGTTTGGGTTAGCACAACGCTACACTGACTGCCATAGGCGCCGATCTACATTTCTGCCAGTGGTTGCTCGGATGGGCGGTAAATCTGACGATCAATCCCACGTGGGTACTCGGCATTGTCCGTGGGTGTCCACCACCGACGCTGAGATCATTATTCGTGCGTTTGTTACAGCTCGTCTTGATTACTGTAACGTATTATTTTCGAGTCTCCCTATGTCTAGCATTAAAAGATTACAGTTTTACAAAATGCGGCTGCTAGACTTTTGACAAAAACAAGAACGTTTGATCATATTACGCCTGAACTGGCTCACCTGCACTGGCTTCCTGTGCACTTAAGATGCGACTTTAAGGTTTTACTACTTAAGTATAAAATACTACATGGTCTAGCTCCATCCTATCTTGCTGATTGTATTGTACCAAATGTCCCGGCCAGAAATCTGCGTTCCAAGAACTCCGGCTCGTTAGTGATTCCCAGAGCCCAAAAATTGTCTGCAGGCTTCAGAGCGTTTTCCGTTCGGGCTCGAGTATTATGAAATGCCCTCCCGGTAACAGTCAGTGATGCTACCTCAGTAGAGAAACTTAAAGGCCTACTGAAATGAGATTTTCTTATTTAAACAGGGATAGCAGGTCCATTCTAAGTGTCATAGTTGATTATTTTGCGATATTGCCATATTTTTGCTGAAAGGATTTAGTAGAGAACATCAACGATAAAGTTCGCAACTTTTGGTCGCTAATAAAAAAGCCTTGCCTTTACCGGAAGTAGCAGACAAAGTGCGCGTGACGTCACGGGTTGTGGAGCTCCTCACATCTGAACATTGTTTACAATCATGGCCACCAGCAGCGAGAGCAATTCGGACCGAGAAAGCGAAGATTTCCCCATCAATTTGAGCGAAGATGAAAGATTCGTGGATGAGGAAAGTGAGAGTGAAGGACTCGAAAAAGAGGGCAGTGGGAGCGATTCAGATGTTACTAGACACATTTACTAGGATAATTCTGGAAAATCCTTTATCTGCTTATTGTGTTACTAGTGTTTTAGTGAGATTATATGGTACCTGAAAGTCGGAGGGGTGTGGCCTCGGGTGTGATGACCGCCAGTGTCTCTGAGGGAAGCCACGGAGGAGGCAAGAGTTGCAGCCGCCTCTTTGACAGCTGCAGGAGGAACGACACAAGCTCCGCTCATGTCTACGGTGAGAGCCTACTTATTACCACAATTTTCTCACCGAAACCTGCCGGTTGACATGTGGTAGAGAAACATGTTCGCTTGACCGCTCTGTTCCATATTAAAGCTTCGCCGTCATCTTTAAGGGAATGTAAACAAAGAAACACCGGCTGTGTTTGTGTTGCTACAGCCAGCCGCAATACACCGCTTTCCACCAACATCTTTCATCTTTGTAGTCTCCATTATTAATTGAACAAATTGCAAAAGATTCAGCAACACAGATGTTCAGAATACTGTGTAATTCCAGACGACTTTTAGCCGTGATCGGTGCTGGAAGAACATGTCCGCTACAACCGGTGACGTCACGCGCATGCGTCATCATACGCGTCATCATTCCGCGACGTTTTCAACAGGATACTTCGCAGGAAATTTAAAATGACAATTTAGTAAACTAAACCGGCCGTATTGGCATGTGTTGCAATGTTAATATTTCATCATTGATATATAAACTATCAGACTGCGTGGTGGGTAGTAGTGGGTTTCAGTAGGCCTTTAAGTTCCATCTTAAAACTCATTTGTATATTCTAGCCTTTAATTAGACCCCTTTTTCGACCAGTTGATCTGCTGTCTGTCTTTACTGCTCTGCCCCCTCTCATGCGTGGAGAGGATATCAGGTGACCGCGGATCAGCCTCTACAGATGACGCGCTAGCTGTTCAAAGTCGATCCTTTTTGCATCAGTTGGTGACGTCTCCGTGCTGCTGACTTGTCTCCATTCAAGATGAACCCCTCCTGGTCCCCTAATGTACTGGACTTTCACATGAAGTCGGCACCCGGGTTGACCCCTTCTTATGCATCAGTCGGTGAGGTCTCTGCGCCCCAATGTGTCTACATGCAAGAGGATCCCCCGATGGACCCACTATGGACTGGACTCTCACATTATTAACTGTATCCACTTGGCATCCATCTGCGGTCCCTTTCAGGGTCTTTCAGGGTTGAGATTTTTCTTGCCCTGATGTGAGATCTGAGCCGAGGATGTCGTTGTGGCTTGAGCAGCCCTTTGAGACATTTATGATTAAAGGCCTACTGATACCCACTATTACCCACCACGCAGTCTGATAGTTTATATATCAATGATGAAATCTTAACATTGCAACACATGTCAATACGGCCTTTTTAGTTTACTAAATTGCAATTTTAAATTTTCCGCGAAGTATCCTGTTGAAAACGCTGCGGTATTATGACGCGTATGATGACGCGTCTCGGATTGTAGTGGACATTTTTTTCCAGCCCGATCCAAGCTATAAGTAGTCTGCTTTGATCGCATAATTACACAGTATTCTGGACATCTTTGTTGCTGAATCTTTTGCAATTTGTTCAATTAATAATGGAGGAGTCAAAGAAGAAAGTTGTAAGTGGGAAAGCGGTGTATTGCAGCTGCCTTTAGCAACACAAACACAGCCGGTGTTTCCTTGTTTACATTCCCGAAGGTGAAGCTTTACTAAAGAACAGAGCGGTCAAGCGAACATGGTTCCTGACCACATGTCAACCGGCAGGTTATTGGTGAGAAAATTGTGGTAATAAGTCACTTCTGTAGCTGCGGACTCTCTTACCTCCTCCCACCGGAGACACTGGCGGTCACCACACCCGTGGCCACACCCCTCCGACTTTCAGGTACCATATAATCTCACTAAAACACTAGTAAAACAATAAGCAGATATGGGATTTTCCAGAATTATCCTAGTAAATGTGTCTAATAACATCTGAATCGCTCCCACTGCCCTCGCCTTTTTTTTTCCCCCTAGGCCTTCACTCTCACTATCCTCATCCATGAATCTTTTATCCTCGCTCAAATTAATGGCGAAATCGTAGCTTTCTTCGTCCGAATCGCTCTCGCTGTTGGTGGCTATGATTGTAAACAATGTGAGGAGTTTCACAACCCGTGACGTCACGCACACATCTTCTGCTACTTCCGGTACAGGCAAGGCTTTTGTATTAGCGACCAAAAGTTGCGAACTTTATCGTGGATGTTCTCTACTAAATCGTTTCAGCAAAAATATGGCAATAGAATGGACCCGCTATCCCCGTTTAAATAAGAAAATCTCATTTTAGTAGGCCTTTAAGGGCTGTATAAGTAAACTTTGATTGATTGATTGATACATTGCAGAGGTGGTCCTAGATAGATTTACGCTCTCGGTAAACCATCCCTTGGTGATTCCCAGTGCAATGCCATGTTTTGTTACCGTCTATAGTAATGTGTATGTGTGTGGTTTCTTTTTTGTTGTTGTCATAAAGCATTTTTTGTTGCCACTTGCCTGTTTATGAAAACTAGAATTTGATTGATTGCTGACGACAGACCACGCTAGTGAACATATGCTCCAGTCCACATCCAAGTTCCTTGAACATGGTGATAAAGCCAGCAACTACGCCAGATATCATTATACCCCGCGGATTCAAACTAATTCCGGTATAACCACTATACCTATTCTCCCTTCTATTATTTACACGGGTCATACCGGTTACATTTGAAATAAGCATTACTTTTATAATCTTCAACATATTTTCAATGTGCCTGCTTCCAACAAACAAGAAGCATCACTGGATGCTGAAAAGATATTTGAACAAGTTTGAGTGGAATTTTTTTGTTCTGTCTTGGATGGATTTGGCTTTGGTAACAGTTTTATTTCCTTGATTAAAAGCCTACTGAAATGAGATTTTCTTATTCAAACGGTGTTAGTAGGTCCATTCTATGTGTCATACTTGATTATTTCGCGATATTGCCATATTTTTGCTGAAAGTATTTAGTAGAGAACATCGACCATAAAGTTCGCAACTTTTGGTCGCAAGTAAAAAAGCCTTGCCTGTACCGGAAGATGTGCGCGTGACGTCACTGGTTGTACGGCTCTTCACATCATTTACAATGTGAGCCTACAGCAGCAAGAGCTATTCGGACCGAGAAAGCGACAATTTCCCCATTAATTTCAGCGAGGATGAAAGATTCGTGGATGAGGAAATTTAAAAGTGACGGACTAGAAAAAAAAAAAGTAACAAAAAAAAGGCGATTGCATTGGGAGCGATTCAGATGTTTTTAGACACATTTACTAGGATGATTCTAGGAAATCCCTTATCTTTCTATTGTGTTGCTAGTGTTTTAGTGAGTTAAATAGTACCTGATAGTCAGAGGGGTGTGTTGACGCCAGTCTCTGAGGGAATTAGTCACGCCAGCTGCAGCAGGACAGAAGCTCCGCTGATCTTCGGTAAGAGGCGACTTATTTCCACAATTTTCTCACCGAAAACTGCCGGTCGACATGCAGTGATCCATGTTCGCTTGACCGCTCTGATCCATAGTAAAGCTTCACCTTCGGGAATTTTAAACAAGGAAACACCGTGTGTTTGTGTGGCTAAAGGCTAAAGCTTCCCACCTCCATCTTTCTACTTTGACTTCTCCATTATTAATTGAACAAATTGCAAAAGATTCAGCAACACAGATGTCCAGAATACTGTGTAATTCAAAAGAGACGTCTTTTAGCCGAAAGTGGTGCTGCGCTGATATGTCCCCTCCAACCCGAGACGTCAGCAGCGACGTTTTCAACAAGAAACTCTGCGGTAAATTTAAAATTGTAATTTAGTAAACTAAACCATCCGTATTGGCATGTGTTGCAATGTTAATATTTCATCATTGTCATATAAACTATCAGACTGCGTGGTCGGTAGTAGTGGGTTTCAGCTTTTATTTATTTCCTGAGGCCTAAGTCAGGCCCAATAATTTTTCACTCTATTGTTCTACATGGCAGTGTTGTCCTTTGAGCCCATTGCTATTTATGCTTGCTATTAAGCCTCTGTTAATAGTACTTTGTACCAGTCCTCTATTACGGGCATATGTAGACACAATGTGTAGGTGAAAGTTTCTCTTTATGCAGATGAATGCTCTGTCTCAGTCTCAGCTACCTTACATACTCTTCAAGCTTTTGGATAAGTGTCTGGTTAGGTTACAAACTAAACTTGGGTAAGAGTGAAATATTTCCTATAAATTCTGTGGCAAAGAATTATTCTGAGCACAATTTCCTCTTTAGCTTCAGACACCTGGGTGTACAGGACACGCATACGTTTATAGAGCTTGAGAAAGCCAATTTTACTCCACTTTTGACCGGAATGCAGGGAGACTTTGATCGCTGGTACTTATCTACAGTGGCCCATGTCAACTCTAGTATATACTTCTATTAAAATAAATACACTTCTGTGATTTTCCTATCTGTTCCAGTGCACACCACTTTTTCTTCCTCACTCCTTTTGTAAATTTGTCTTAAATTTTAGACTACATTTGGAACAAAAATACTTAATTAATATTTGCAAAAACCCAAATTGCTGGAGGACTGGCATTACTAAATTTTAAGTTTAATTATCAGGCTACCAATATTACAACTTGTCAGTATTGGCCCCAATATGATGTCCTTGATCCTCCTCCAACATGGCTGGTTATGGAGGAAAATTCCTCTAAACTAGTATATCTTACGACTCTGATTCACAAGTATCTTGTACTTTACAAAAAAATCCTTTGTGAAAACCATTTAGGATTTGGGTTCTAAAGATCTTTTAACGGATTGAAATTGTTTAACAGGCGATTAAGACGCATACATCCTGACTCCTTTGTGACCCTCGGTCAATACCGTAATGTTGGAAAATTTAATGGCGTTCAGTAACTGTTGAGCCACAAACTCGAAATTAGCGAGCAGAAATGAACAAAGTGGAGGGCACATTATGGAAATCTCATGTTCAAAGCCATGGCAAGTTGTTCTCCCGACAAGAAAATACTATTTAATGTTTGATCACTTAAGACGACATCATTAGAGCGAAAGCATGCTGGCATGCTTCGACGCTTGCAGGGAGGTGGAGCTTTACTTCTGTGTATGGATTATGGTTGAGTGCATTGTTAACGTAAAATGTAGATTGTTACACAAATTGCCTTAGTAGGATGGGATAAAAAGTCAGCAGAAAAAAAGACGGTAAGCAGGAAGTCTAGAGTAATGTTATATCGGAGACTTTTACGTCGCCAAGACACCTCTTTTTTATACAAATCACTGTCATGATCCGCTGCTCGGATCATGTCATATTCTGGTTTTGGTTCCGTTTTGTATTACATCTTGTTAGTGTTTGTCTTAGTTCCTGGTGGCACTTCCTGTTTGTTCCGTTTCTATAGCTACACATTAGTGTTACCTGGTGTTGTTTTTGACGCGCACCTGCCTCGTAATTATTCTCCTTATTTAAGCCTGCTTTTTCTGTTGATTCGACCTAGCACTTGTTGTATTGTAAGGTAGCATGAAGGAGAGAGCCGGACAACGACGTGCAGTGTTTACTTCCTTTACTCAGAACTCTTCTTCGTTGGTACATACAACAGGTAGTCTGTATTTTCTACACGCTACTGCCACCTATCGGAATGATATGTAACTACACTTAGTATGACTATACCACATATCCCGCTTTTTAAGAACAGCATTCCTGCAATAAACCATATTTTGAATGAGCAATTCAAGTAAACAGTACTGACTTGTAAACCATTAGACTACTAACTAAAATGGTCTTTCAAAGCATATGAAATAATGTTAGGGATATTGCATATACATAATTAACCAAAAGTGCATTTACAACTGTGTACTTTAAATAGCTTTTCAGAATGTCAGTGCAATTTCCACAAATTGTTTTGTAACAAATTAACAATACATTAACCAACAGTCAAACAAGACTTTTCTCAAATCTCAACTCTTTCTTTTTCTCACCTTATACAAAATATATTTATAGGTTTCTTCAATACTTTCAATACCTATTTCAATACCAATTTGTTTTCTTCTTTTGTTGCTAATACAACCAAACCTGTGAAAGTGCAACAGTAAAATTTTAAGGTGAAAATGTGAAATGTAACAATCATTAACAAACTATTACACACCCAACTTGCCCCTCTAAAAAAACTCAGGGAACATAGTCCTCATGCCAAGCAGGAGGGTGAATCCGTCTGCGACCCCGCTGGGGAATGGGAGACGCTCGAGCAGGCGGGGTAGCAGGAGGAGGCAGGGCAGCAGGAGAAGGCGTGTAAACATCCTCTGGCTGGACCACAGGCTGTGTGTGTGTAGCAGGGGGCTGGGACAGACGCAGGTGACAGGTGCATGGCATTCCATACTCTACCGTCAGACAGTTCATAGGTCGCAGGGCCTCTCTGAGCCACGACCTGGAAGGTCTGTGTGAATTTGAAGTGTCCCTTCTTTGTGATCCCTGGCTACCTAACACGAACATAGGATCCACGCCGGAATATAGGAGACTGTGCACCTCGACGCTCATCAGTATATCTTTTCACTTTGGCTTACTTCAGCGCCACGGTGTGTTTCAAGGTGTCACGCCGAGCAGAGGCAGGAGGCGGCGGGAGACCTTTAATGTTCAGGTTTGTGCGGAAAGGACGGCCATGCAGAAGCTCAGCAGGAGATATTTGAGACATTGCATGGGGAGTGGCACGGTATGTTAGAAGGAAATCAGTGACAAAGGGCTTCCAGGGTTTACCCTCAATGTCAGCTGTTTGGAGACAGTCTTTAAACACCCTGTTCCACCTCTCGACCTCTCCATTGCTCTGAGGATAGTAGACAGAACTGCGGCGGTGTGTAATGCCTTGGGCCGCTAAGTAAGCCTCAAACTCAGCAGATACAAAGGAGGAGCCGTTGTCAGTGACTAGCTCGAGGGGGTTATCCTCACGGCTGAAGACGGTGGACAGGAAGGTTATGACGGTACTGGATGTTACATCTGATGTGAAGGCCACTTCTGGCCATTTGCTATAATAGTCCACTAAAGTGATAGCAAAGCGGCAGTCAGGAGAAGCAGAGTGAAATGGACCCACTATGTCCATAGCGAGTTTTTCCCAGGCAGCATTGGGAAAGGCAACAGGTTGCAAAGGAGCAGCACGTGTCTTTGCTGTTTTGTCATGTTGGGAGCAGGTGGCACACGACTTGATGGCAGTCTCAACATCAGAGTCCATTCCAGGCCACCAGTAGAGTTCTCTCAGTCTCTGTTTGGTTCTGACTATACCTTGGTGAGCATTGTGAGCCAGGTGTATAAGTTGTGACTGAAGAGCTGAGGGAATCACCACACGGTGAGTGCCACATACCAGGTAGCCATCCAGCTCAGCCAACTCAGTACGTACACGGTAATAAGGTAACAGGGCTGAGTCCAGGCCCTTAGGAGTGTGTGGCCACCGTTCGCGAATGTGCTTGGTGACCTGCTGTAAAACAGGACAGTCTGTGTAGGCAGTGCGTAACTGGTCAGCTGTAAGAGAGGTAAGGTCAACAGTCACTAGCGCTATAGTGTCTTCCTCCAACTCCAGTTGGACAAGGACAGGCAGGGGTAGGCATGACAGACAGTCCGCTACAACATTGTCACGGCCAGGTTTGTATTCCACGCTGTAGTTAAACCACATGAGGCGGGCAGACCACCTCGCTATCCTCATGCCTGCTCTTCCGAAGCCTTTTGTGGATAGGAGAGTTGTCAGAGGGCTGTGATCCGTGCGCAGGGTAAAGTGTCTCCCCCACAGGTATGTACGCCATCGCTCAGCTGCCCACACACAGGCCAGAGCCTCTTTTTCAATGATGGAGTAGTTTCGTTCACTGGGAGTAAGGGCTCTGGATGCAAAAGCAACAGTCAATTCGGCGTCCCCGTGCATTTGTGTAAGCACGGCGCCTATGCCGTAGTCACAGGCATCTGTAGTGACTAGTGTTGGGAGAGTGGGGTCGAACAGCGCAAGTGCCGGGCTTGTAGCAATCAGTTCTTTGAGTCGGGTAAAAGCCTGTTGTGCAGTATCAGACCATTGGAACAGTGCGTCCCCTCTCAGGAGAGCACGGAGAGGCTCCACCACAGAAGCATAGCCGGGGATGAACTTGGAATACCACCCAGTGAGGCCCAGGAAGGATTGGAGGGCGGTAGCATCCTCAGGAGCAGGAGCTTTCACAATAGCAGCAACTTGGTCTGGGTTAGGGCGGATACCAGAAGCAGAAACAACATGCCCTAAATAGAACAGTTCGGTTAATCTGAAAAGACACTTATCCATATTCAGCTTCAGGCCACTGCTGTGTAGGCGGTGCAGCACAGCCTTTAGCCTTCTGTCATGCAGCTCTGGGGTGTTGGCATACACTACAATGTCATCTAAGTAACACTGTACACCATCCAGGCCAGACAGGATCTGCGACATCATTCGCTGGAATGCACTAGGAGCCGAGGCAAGACCGAATGGAACCTTTGTAAAGCGAAAAAGTCCATCATGTGTGATAAAGCTGGTAAGGTCTCTGCTCTCAGGGTGGAGTGGTACCTGACGATATGCGTTTTCGAGGTCAATGGATGAGAACATGCGAGCTCCTCGCAGCTCATGGAACACCTCCTCGATGTGTGGCAAGGGGTGGCTATCAATGACCACTGCCTTGTTAGGCTCACGGAGATCAGCACATATTTTGAGCCGGCCGGACTTCCGTTTCACTACCACAATGGGTGAAACCCACGGTGAGGAGTCGATGCGTTCAATCACTCCATCTTTCTCCAACCTCTGCAGCTCCTCTGAAACTTGCTCACGTACAGCGAAGGGTAGACGGCGTAGCTTCATCTGCACAGGCTGCACATCAGGTCTCACCTTGACTTTATGGACGAAGCCTTTAACTGTACCTGTACTCTCTGTATTGACAGCTGGCTCCATGTTAACAGCAGTGTAGTGCACTGGAACAGTAGCATTTGTAGTATGTGGTATTTTACTGGTAGTCACTTTACCATCTGATATACGTAAACGCAGTGTATTGAAAAGGTCCATGCCCAATATGGGTGTACCCGCTGGCACTACATGAATGCGTGTAGATGCACTATTCGCTTCGTAGGTCACCTTTAGTTCCAAACAACCAAGTACTTGTATTGGTTTCTGTGTGTAAGTGGTAAGTCTCTTTTCGGGCTTTGAAAGAGTCACATGACTGAAGTACTTTCTGTACACGTGCTCAGGGAGGATGGAAACGCCGGATCCAGTATCTACTATTAAATTAGCAGTGATTGTGGGACCGCTGCACGCCTCCAGGGAGACGGAGCACATCAGCTTATTACACTGGGTCACATCAGTCTTATTAATTGTAGCACTGTAACAGTATCAACATTCTCTGTGGATGTAGTGGACACTTCCCCCACGTTATGGGATGCAGACTTGCCTTTACAGACTTTAGCATAATGTCCTTTTTTATTACATTGTCTGCATGTAACTGATCTTGCTGGGCACTTGGGGTCGTTAGCTAGGTGGTTTATTGTACCACACCGGTAGCAACTCTTACCAGCAGCAACCAAGTTGGAAGGAGGGGGGAAGCGGAGAATGAAGGTCTCTGTGGACGTCTGTGTCGCCCACCGCGTGACGTAGACCCCCACGCACCATGCCGACTTCTGCTGGTACCTCGTGGTGTGTAGTTAGCATCGCTTTAGCTCCAGCTACAGCATGTTCGATTTGACATGAAATTGTAATGGCTTTCTCCAAAGTCAGATTGTCCTCAAGCAATAAACGTTCTCTTATCCTAGCATTGTTCGTTTTTTCAACAATCTGGTCCCTCATCATGTCTTCAGCAAGGGCGCCGAACTCGCACGTAGCAACAAGCTCACGCAGGGAAGCTGCAAACTCAGTAGTAGACTCACCGGTCCTCTGAGATCTCTGTCGGAACTTGTTTCTCTCCGCCACGACGTTTAACTTCGGTACAAAGTACTTTTTTAATGCTTTTAGAGCATCTTCATAAGAGTCACTATCAACTGGCAGCGTGTAAAAAATACGTTGCGCCTCCGTACCGACCGTGTGTATTAGCAAGGCGCGCTTCCTTTTATCTTCCATCTTGTCGGCGTGAGCTAAGACGTAGTTGTCAAACATCCGTATCCACGTATCAAAGTGGACGGTAGGCACACCCGGGCTGTGTAAGAATGCCGGAGGTGGCGAAATACCGAGCAAGGCCATTATTTACTTTATCCTCGTCGCCAATATGTTGTATTGTAAGGTAGCATGAAGGAGAGAGCCGGACAACGACGTGCAGTGTTTACTTCCTTTACTCAGAACTCTTCTTCGTTGGTACATACAACAGGTAGTATGTATTTTCTACACGCTACTGCCACCTATCGGAATGATATGTAACTACACTTAGTATGACTATACCACAGCAGTCTAATTTGCTATTTGATGCGACAGGTGACGCCGCTATCCCCGCTTGTGATAAAGACTTTGTGTACTTTAGCTTCCACGCTATTCTGTTGCTTGTCCCTAGCTCACATGCTAGCGCTTTCTGTTCGTTTTGTCTTTAGTGCCTTTGTGCAAGTGTTTTCTGTTCCGAATCCGTTTTTGTAGTGATAATAAATCCTCAGTTCTTAACTTCACGCTGTGTCCATTCCGACTGCCTCTATTGAGAGAACAAAACCACACCACGATGCCAGCCAGGCGTCTTAATCACTAGACTATACACAATACTTCCGGCTTCACAATAGCGTACACGGCAAATTCGGTCTTACTAACGTGACAAAATGAAAAATTGTCTTACATTACAATCATGCTTTGTCAAATGTTTTGTAATATAATCTGTGATATTTCTACCTAAATAAATGTCTTCTGGCAGATAAAGTGTGTATTCTTGTCTAACATGTTTTGATTGATAGTGTCACGGCCCGAGCACACACCAGTGCGCATTCATGTGTGTGCTGCGCTGGGCGCATCTTTGGGAGCGCGCCAGGCGCCTGTCAGTCCGGCTGCAGCACACAGCTACAATCACTGGCCAGCAATCAGCGCACCTGTCACTGAACAGAGGTCATAAGCCTGCACAACCTGCTATCCCGCGCCACAACATAGCTCCCTGTTCAGTACAGTAAGCCTAATCGTCAAGTTCTATCTGCACTCTTTGCTCTTTCCCCCTCATTGTGTTCATTGTCTCGTGTCCTCCTCGTCGCCTCTCTGCAGCCTGCCTTCGATACCACGTAACGAGCTGTGTGTCTCGTCCTCCCGTATTCCCTCTGGTTCTCTGGCTGCTTCTTGGCTCTCGATCTCCCGCCTGAACACAGACTCTGATGCCTCGCTATCGCCCCTGACTACCTGCTTGTCTCACGGATCTTCGAGCCTGCTTTTTCCCTCCAGGACTTCTGCCTCCTGCTCAACACTCCGGTAACACACAACAGTTAACTCACACACATAGTCGCACACATACACACCCTTTTGGCTTAGTCACACTCCATACCCTTGTTTATTATAAATTTATAAATAAATAAAATATATATATGTATTCATATATTTATAAATATATATATATACTTTATATATAAAATATATATATATATATATATATATATATATATATATATATATATATATATATTAAAAAATATATATATATATATATATATATATATATATATATAAACAAATATACACATATATAAATAGAGCTTAAACAACTTAAACCCCTGTACACACATAACAGATAGCCCAAAATTCAAGAATGTTTAGCAGGCGGGATATTAAATTTTATTATTAAAGAGAGAAGGTTAAATCATTGTTAGAGTTAAAGTACTAATGATTGTCACACACACACTAGGTGTGGCAAAATTATTCTCTGCATTTGACTCAACATCCTTGATCACCTCCTTGGAGTTGAGGGGAGTAGTAAATGCATTTATATTAATTGAATACTATTAACTTTTACAATCCAATCCAATCTACTTTATTTATACAGCACATTTAAACAAAAATAATGTTTCCAAAGTTCTGCACAGCCATATTAAAAACAATATTAAAAACAATATTATACTCCACCAATGACTGAATAAAAACAAAAAATAAATAAATATAAAACTAAGTGTGTGAATGTGTGTGTGGGGGGGGGGGTGCTGGAGCCTATTTCAGCTGCATTCGGGCGGAAGGCGGCATACGCCCTGGACAAGCCCTTATCTCATCGCAGGGCCACTTGCACCCATTCCCACTAATCATGTTTTCCCTCCTTCTCTTGTTTGTGCTTTTTTAAGGTCGTCAAGTCTGGGGATCAACAACATAGTGATTTATACATTGACTGGATGGGATCATCTTGATCTTTTTATCACCAAATAACACAAATGCTTTTCTTTTCTTGTTTATTATTTGGCTCATTGACCAGAGTTGAATGTTTTATTTTCCTTTAAGCATTTTCATTTAAAAAATATATATTTGTTAACTATAACTATTCTTTTTTTCATGTCAAATGTAATAACTGTTTTACTCCAGCAAATGGCACCATTATAAGGCACCAACACTGTATCGGTGCAGTATCAATACAGCCAGTGAGTGTGCCACACGCTCACACGGAGTCATTATACATCACTAGTCAATACACAGTAGGGGCATAGTATGTGATTCTGCAATTATTTACAAACCTCGTTTCCATATGAGTTGGGAAATTGTGTTAGATGTAAATATAAACGGAATACAATGATTTGCAAATCATTTTCAACCCATATTCAGTTGAATATGCTACAAAGACAACATATTTGATTTTCAAACTGATAAACATTTTTTTTTGTTGCAAATAATCATTAACTTTAGAACTTGATGCCAGCAACACGTGACAAAGGAGTTGGGAAAGGTAGCAATAAATACTGATAAAGTTGAGAAATTCTCATCAAACACTTATTTGGAACATCCCACAGGTGTGAAAGCTAATTGGGGACAGGTGGGTGCCATGATTGGGTATAAAAGCAGCTTCCATGAAAAGCTAAGTAATTCACAAACAAGGATGGGGCGAGGGTCACCAATTTGTAAGCAAATTGTCAAACAATTTTCTCAACAAGCTATTGCAAGGAATTTAGGGATTTTACCATCTACTGTCCGTAAAATCATCAAAAGGTTCAGAGAATCTGGAGAAATCACTGCACGTAAGCGATGATATTACGGACCGTTGATCCGACGGGCGGTACTGCATCAAAAACAGACATCGGTGTGTAAAGGATATCACCACATGGGCTCAGGAACGCTTCATAAGACCACTGTCAGTAACTACAGTTGGTTGCTACATCTGTAAATGCAAGTTAAAACTCTACTATGCAAAGCAAAACCCATTTATCAACAACACCAAGGAACGCCGCTGGCTTCGCTGGGCCCGAGATCATCTAAGATGGACTGATGCAAAGTAAAAAGGTGTTCTGTGGTCTGACGAGTCCACATTTCAAATTATATTTGGAAACTGTGGACGTGGTGCCCTCCGGAGCATAGAGGAAAATAACCATCCGTGATGGTATGGGGGTGTATTAGTGCCCAAGGCATGGGTAACTTACACCTCTGTGAAGGCACCATTAATGCTGAAAGGTCCATACAGGTTTTGGAGCAACATATGTTGTCATCCAAGCAACGTTATCATGGACGCCCCTGCTTATTTCAGCAAGACAATGCCAAGCCACGTGTTACAACAGGGTGGTTTCGTAGTAAAAGAGTGTGGGTACTTTCCTGGCCCGCGTGGAGTCCAAACCTGTCTCCCATCGAAAATGTGTGGCGCATTATGAAGCGTAAAGTACGACAGCGGAGACCCCGGACTGTTGAACGACTGAAGCTCTACATAAAACAAGGATGGGAAAGAATTCCGCTTTCAAAGCTTCAACAATTAGTTTCCTCAGTTCCCAAAAGTTTATTGAGTGTTGTTAAAAGAAAAGGTGATGTAACACAGTGGGGAACACGCCCTTTCCCAACTACTTTGGCGTGAGTTGCAGCCATGAAATTCTAAGTTAATTATTATTTGCAAAAAAATAAAGTTTATGAGTTTGAACATAAAATATCTTGTCTTTATAGTGCATTCAACTGAATATGGGTTGAAAAGGATTTGCAAATCATTGTATTCCGTTTATATTTACATTTAACACAATTTCCCAACTCATATGGAAACGGGGTTTGTAATATAGATTAATTTCCAACACTTAAACATATCTTTTTTCTTGAAATTGTTGAAGATAAATTAAAAACATTTGTTTTTACTACACTTTTATCTTTTTTATCAGAATAAAATACAAAGACAAAGATTGTAGATGAACAAAAACATATTTTTATCAATATCATTATGAACTGCTTACTAATGTGTGAAGTCAGAATACACCTCAAATAATACAATTATTCCATGTTATTGCATACAATTGTTTTAGCAAAATAAAGTCAATAGGGCAGAATAAGTAAACAAAAACTACGAGTGGATCTCATTTAAATACAGTAATGTTGCAACTTATTCCCTGACATTGTAAATAATATAAACATACAATACATCACACAACAGCACAATGAAAAACACAAATATTTGTGGGAAAAACAATGTAAACAAAAACCTGATCCTGACCTCTGATCCATCCATCAAATGTAAATGTTGGAGTTCATGTTTCCCTCAATGAACCGCAGCCCCCTAGTATCGGCAGCATTATGCTCATAAGACACAATTATCTTGGTACAGACATTTAGACTAAAATGTCTTTGTGTTGCACACAACATCGATCTATGGACTGACCTCCATATGTATTCTGATCCAATTGAGAAAGGATGTGATCCTGGTGTAAACACCGGGCTTGTTCCTTTGAGCGCAGCCGATGCCCCAACTCGTTGCCCCAACCAGTTTCCACAGAGGTGAGTCTTCACAAGCCAGAGGACCCCCGCTATCCCCCTGAGGAAATAGTTCAAGGTAAGACATTTACTCTACAAACAGAAAAAACTACAAGCACTAGAATCAAACTAACAATAAATCCGTATATCAGGCATGGGTGATCTGGACTAAAATATACACTATATTGCTAAAAGTATTTGGCCACTCATCCAAATGATCACAATCAGGTGTCTTAATCACTTGGCCTGGCCACAGGTGTATAAAATCAAGCACTTAGGCATGGAGACTTTTTTTCTCAACAGGATACTTCGCCCAAAATTTAAAATTGCAATTTAGTAAATTAACCCGGCCGTATTGATATGTGTTGCAATGTTAAGATTTCATCATTGATATATAAACTATCAGACTGCGTGGTCGGTAGTAGTGGGTTTCGGTAGGCCTTTAAATCACGCCCAAACCTCTGAGCTTCGACACACACCCGGCAAACACAAAGACACAAATGACACAAATCTAAGATGGAACCTGCACTTTAAAGTATGTTCTGTTTTAAACTAATCTCATCTTGTGTCACTTTTTAGTATAGGATGTTGTGGTTAGTAAGACCAGAGGTCAAGGCGCATTTGACACCGGCCAAAGTATTTGTAATTTTAATTGTAGTATTCACTAGGTATTAGTTGATACCTTCCTAATGTATGTTAGATTTTTTAGATTTTAACGTGTCACAGTTTTTTATCCTACTATTTTAACGGTTGTATTTATTAAACATTAAACGTTTCAGTAACCCTTTTTAATCTTAGTCACTTGTTACTTTATTTCAATTACTGGGTTTGTGCAATAGTTTAAAATGATTAACACTTATCACAATTGCATAAAACCGCACGCACAAGATCACTTTACTTACCACTGTAATTACCGGACTACAATACTCTTCATTCAATGACTGTATATAATGTAAAAATAATGTAAATACACTTTACTTACCACTGTAATTACCGGACTACAATACTTTTCATTCAATGATTGTATATAATGTAAAAATAATGTAAAAACAAGAGTATAAATAAGTCATACTGTTCCATTATCTTTGTTCATACTACTGTCACTACTCAACTCCCAAAGAACTGTCGAGACCTTCATATTTGTTGCTTCCTATACTGTATATACTGTTACACTATTTGATATTGCACTGGTACTGTATTTGACTACTGTACTTCTACTTGTACTGATACTTCTACCATAACTTCTGTGACTTATTGTGCAACTTAATTGTCTTTTAATTAATGTACATCAGCTATTCAATTTTTTGTATTTTTTTGTATTTAGTGTATTAGATTCTGCAACTAGTGTTTGGATCCCACTGTACGCAATATCTGAAGAGCAGGGAAAAAAGCATTTCACTGTGGTGTAGTCTGCATGTGAAAAATAAATTTGAACCTTGAACCTTGTCCGGTGCTGTTATTTTAAGGTTTGGTTTCATTTTGCACTGTATTCCCCTATATTTGCCCAATGTGTGTTTTTTAGTGTGTGGAGAAATTTGTGTTTGTATTCTATTTGCGTCTTTTATAATAGTCCATCCTTTCATCTTCTACCGTTTGTCCTTTTTTGGGGTCGCGGGGGGTCGCTAGAGCCTATCTCAGCTGCATTCGGGCGGTAGGCGGGGTACACCCTGGACAAGTCGCCATAGTGCTGGTTTTAATTCAGAGGTACTGTTAAATTACTACTTTTAACTACTAAGTGTCTTGATCTTTCTATGTGAAATAAATGTACCAAACTAAAGTTCAGCCTCATCCAGTTTATTCTGATTGCCTCAACGGAGCATTAGCCTTTGTTAGAATAATTATGAATATATTATCACACTAACTTTAGAATGCTTAAAGTCTGTTGCTTTAGTTTTTAGCTATTGTGCTCAATAGCTAATAACTAACTATGCAAGGACAAAACTTCTTGTCTGAGCGGTGGCCTCAGCCACATGATGTTATCATAGTTTTGGCTCACTGGCAGCCAAGGACTTCAGAGACCTCAGCATGGATGGGATGACTGCACGCAGACGAGACAGAGACTTCAAGGATCTCAACGAAGATAAGATGACAACACGCGGATGAACTCGGCGACAAGGCAAAATCACATTCCGTCACGTACTATGCGTCCTGGACCTGCTTTGCATAATATATGTGACCACTCCTTTTAGAGGCAGCTTCAGTGATGTTGACTATGGAACTCTGAATAAAAAGGAGAACGCGGAAACTGGAACTTAGAGCGTAGGGCAAGGCTGTGACTAAGTGTGCAGTGCCCGCGTTCTCCTCATGAGCCCTATTTAACTCTGTTTCTGCTTGGTTCCTTGCTTCTTGTCTGATTAATAGATGTCATCAGTGTTTCAACCTGACATCTTTCACCCCTTGGCCATCATACTAGGTTGGTGGGTTTGCCTGCACTGTTCACATTGCTCTTGGTCAAATGTGCACAGAAGGGTTTATGGTATACTGTATGCATATTTAAAGTGTATTATAATGTTAATGTATATCGTGTATGGTTTATTGTACTAGTCATTTATTCACATATCAACCTACTAAAGACACACGCACCACAAACATGTTTATTTTTTGTTCACTAGTCACATTGGTGTAATACAAACAAATGTAGATAAACCATATTCAGGAGATATTCCTGAATACTTCTTACATGCCTGGATATGTGAGAAGTACATGGTTGTATGCAGGGCCTCATGAGGCTCTTTTCATGCAGTTAGCTGCTGATGTATGCGGTAACATATTGCATTATTTCCAGTTGTGTTATTTTTTTATTTAGCTAGTCCTTGTCCCCAAGTGATAATGGAACTTACAAGAAACAGTTTATTAGCCACTATGGAGGCAAGTATTAGTGACTTTGAAAAGGCTTCACATTGTGGAAGGACGTTAGCCGCTAGCGAGGACGTTGCATTGCGCCAAGTTTGCTTGTCGCCTTCAAATTTGCAGGAAACAGCTAGAACGTGTCATTTTTATGAATTATTGCGATATGACGATAGTAATAAAATCTCTATTGTCGGCCAATTTTTTATTATTTATTTTGTCTAATGTCTATATCAGTGTTTTTCAACTAGTGTGCCGTAAGATATTGTCTGGTGTGCCGCGGGAAATTATTCCACTTCTCCTAATTGGTCCAAAAATATTTTTTGCAAATCAATAATTATAATCTGCAAATAATGTGCCATTGTCAAGTGTCCGTGCTGTGAAGAGCTTGGCAGGGTAACAATGTAAACTTATCAGTAGGTGGTAGCTTTGTAGAAGTCGGAACGCGTCGGGTGAGACGAGGAGGGTTTGTTGAGATCCCAATATGCAAAGCACAGCGGGAGACAGCATGCAGGCAGAAAGGCATGTAATGCTTAAACCAAAAATGAAGAAAATGCAAGTCCCGCTACGGAAGGGCACTGAAGCATAGGGCTGTGCAAAACAATTAAAACTGAACTGGCTACAAAGTAAACAAAAACAGAATGCTGGACGACAGCAAAGACTTACAGCATGTGGAGCAGAGATGGCGTCCACAAAGTACATCCGTACATGACATGACAATCAACAATGTCCCCACAAAGGATAGCGTCCGCACAACTTAAAGGCCTACTGAAATGAGATTTTCTTATTTAAACGGGGATAGCAGGTCCATTCTATGTGTCATACATGATCATTTCGCGATATTGCCATAATTTTGCTGAAAGGATTTAGTAGAGAACATCCACGATAAAGTTCGCAACTTTTGGTCGCTAACAGAAAAGCCCTGCCTTTACAGAAGTCGCGGACGATGACGTCACCCTTTGATGGCTCCTCACATCCTCACATTGTTTTTAATGGGAGCCTCCAACAAAATGAGCTATTCTGACCGAGAAAACGACAATTCCCTTATTAATTTGAGCAAGGATGAAAGATTCGTGTTTGAGGATATTAATAGCGACGGACGAGAAAAGAAAAAAAAGAAAAATAAAATCAAGTTAAAAAAACAAAACTTGATTGCATTGGGACGGATTCAGATGTTTTTAGACGCATTTACTAGGATAATTCTGGGAAATCCCTTATCTTTATAGGATAATTCTGGGAAATCCCTTATCTTTCTATTGTGTTGCTAGTGTTTTAGTGAGTTAGTCGGAGGGGTTTGTCCACGGGTGTCTTGAGGCCAGTGTCTGATGGAAGTCGACGGCAGCTGTATGGACGGCACGTCCAGCTCAGCTGATCTCTGGTAAGTGGCTACTTTTTATCACAATTTTCTCACCGAAAACTGCTGGTTGACATTTGGTCGGGATCCATGTTCGCTTGACCGCTCTGATCCATAGTAAAGCTTCACCTCCGGGAATTATAAACAAGGAATCACCGTGTGTTTGTGTGGCTTAAGGCTAAAGCTTCCCAACTCCATCTTTCTACTTTGACTCCTCCATTATTAATTGAACAAATTGCAAAAGATTCAGCAACACAGATGTCCAAAATACTGTGTAATTATGCGGTTAAAGCAGACGACTTTTAGCTGTGTGTGTGCGCAGCGCTCATATCTCCTAACAGTCCGTGACGTCACACGTACACGTCATCATTCCGCGATGTTTTCAACAACAAACTCCCGGGAAATTTAAAATTACAATTTAGTAAATTAAAAAGGCCGTATTGGCATGTGTTGCAATATTAATATTTCATCATTGATATATAAACTATCAGACTGCGTGGTCAGTAGTAGTGGGTTTCAGTGGGCCTTTAAATAGTCTTGTTTGCCAATACAAAGTAGGTCAGGCATCCATCCTTTTTTCTACCGCTTATTCCCATTTGGGGTCGCGGGGGGCGCTGGCGCCTATCTCAGCTACAGCAGGTCAGGCAATAGCGCTCAAAGGAAGGCGTGAAGGTGCTACAGGAAAACACCAACAAAACAGGAAGGACCACCAAAATAACAGCGCAAGACAGGAACTAAAGCACTAAACAAAGGAAAACAACAACTAACTCAAAATAAGGCACAGCAACTTGGTGGAGTTTCATTTTTGAACGTTTTCTGCTGGCGGTGTGCGTCCATATTTTTTGGAAAAAATGTGCCTTGGCTCAAAAAAGGTGGAAAAACACTGGTCTATATCACGCAACCTTACAGTATTACATTCTCTTTTATTGCCATTCAATATCACCTGACAGGCGTCAATTCCTCCCTTCAGGTATCCTGCACAGACCATCGATGGTGAGATGAGGCCCTGGTGAACCTCTGGCTGATTGCAGGTCTTCATGGAGAGGATGGGCACCATGGCCGAGTGAAGAAACATTTCGGTACCACCTGAAAAGCCCAGGCACTTTTCAAGAGAAGTACATAGCTATTGTAAAGAATGTTTTTCTGAGGTGAATCGGATCTTGTAACGCTCACCTTTGCTCTGAATTGCCCCCCATCCAGAGATCCAGCACTCATTACCCTGCTCAAACACCTCCCCATAGTTAGGCAGGCAGATGGGCTCCACAAATCCTAAAGTTTACAGAATTATTTAGTTATGGTGTCCCGCAACGGTCCAAGATTGGACCACTGCTTTTCAGTCATTGTTTGATTCCCTTAGATCAGGGGGCCATTTGCGGGCCGCAGGTCATTTTTTAAAGGCCCCATGGCACATTTTAAAAATACTATGGAAAAAAATTCAAAACATAAAAAGTGTTATGAAAAAGAGCAAACAGGTGAAATGTAACAAGAGCATGTTGCAATGTTTACTCTAATAACACAAAGTTGCCCTGCAGGCTGTTTCTTTCTTTAAAAAAAAAAAAAAAATTGTGAATCAAAATCAATTATGAATTATTGACCAATTCAAGGCTCCAACTATGTCACATTAAATATTCCACTTTGAGATATTTTTTGGGGCAATTGTTGGATATGTTGTATTTGCCACATAAAAAACTGAGCTGTTTTTTTCTTTTAAAGAAGGGCCTAAAACGAACAAACAAAAAACTTATAATTGACGGATGGATCTGAAGTTGATCTGGAGACCATTGTGTTAAAAGTAAACAGTAAAAAAAAAAAAATATATATATATATATTTTTTAAAACTTTTGTGTTAAAATTTTTGGGATCAGTGTGTTTTGTTTATAAGTCTCATTGGACAAAAATAATAGTGAATTAAAATCAATGGTGTTATGAGTTGTTGACTTTTTTCTGGTTTCAATTATTATATAATCTCAAACATTCTACTTAAAAATTTTAATGTGTGAAAATATTGCATATTTTGTGTTTTTTTTCCAATAAAAAACATGGTTTTCTTTGACAAAAAGAGCATACAACTTAAATCTTTAAAAACATCATAATGACAGATAGACCTAATGTTGATTTAGAGATTTAAAACTTGAATAATAATAAAAATATTAATACTGAATAATGACACATTTTTAACATTTTATTTTTTACCAAAACCCTTTGGGGTCCCCGGGATCAAGCCTGAGTGGAGGCCTAAATTTATAATTTTTATACATATATTGTATTGGTTTTTAAAATAAATGGCCCCCGCTTGCTTTGATTATTCAGTGCGGCCCTCAGTGGAAAAAGTTTGGACACCCCTGCCTTAGATGATTTAATACTATTTACAAACATTCTTGTCACTCTCCAATGTCATGAGGACATTTCTAATTATCAATGAAACCAACCATACCCGGTTTGGTGTGACGATATGCTCAACTCCGGAGACGAAATGAATCATAATATTGGGTTCACAAGAACGAAGCGAAATTAGATTTTAACATTGAGATATATTGTTTTATTTAGTTGGGTCATAAAACAATTCAGGTGCACTTTAAGTATTTGATAACATTGTATCCATAAAATACATATAACATGTATTTTTTAGGACCATGTGCATCTGATATTGTAGCTGTCATGTGTATCAATGATATAATTGTATTGTTTTAGCCGTTTGACACCACAGGCGAGAGTGAACTCCCCACTTCCTTCCAGAAAGGTTTACCTCCCATCCCCAGAGAAAAGTCTATATGCAGCATTAGTTAGTAATTATTTTATTTGACATGTAAAGACATCCATCCATTTTCTAAAGACAAAAACATGCAATTTCAAGATAAAATATAAACAATCTAAATAATGTCCATGAGAATAAAATAACAAATTAACACCTACAAATATAGTGCAAACAGCAAAGAGCCACATGCTCTTCTATCCATTCAATACATGGCTGTGGAAGTAGTGGTGATGGAAATTTCTTCTATCATCTCCTTTAGGGAACGTGAAATCTGAGTTTAACTCATAAGACCCTCTGCTAAGTAATTCAGTCCTTAGTGTGTCAGTCAAATGGTGTAGCCAGTCAGCAATATCAATGGAGGATGCATTCATAGATTGAAGCCTAGGTTGTGGCTTCAGGTCATTGGATTGTAACATTGAGTCTGCTGCTACTGCTTCATAATTCTGTAAGAACATTAAACACACACACAAAGAACAACTTTGAAAAATATTTGTAGATTTATTAATGATAACGATTTCAGTTAAATTACAAGACCAAAATGTTTAATTTAGACTGTTTGAGACATGCACCTGGGGATAGGTTGATTGGCAACACTAAATTGGCCCTAGTGTATGAATGTGAGTGTGAATGTTGTCTGTCTATCTGTGTTGGCCCTGCGATGAGGTGGTGACTTGTCCAGGGTGTACCCCGCCTTCCGCCCGATTGTAGCTGAGATAGGCGCCAGCGCCCCCCGTGACCCCGTAAGGGAGAAAGCGGTAGAAAATGGATGGATGGATGGAGTGTTCACTAATATGTCCTGATAATATAATAAGCATATATTCTAAAATACTGTTATATATCAAAATATATAAGCAAAGTAATTTTAATATTTGAGTATAATATATATATATATATATATATATATATATATATATATATATATATATATATATATGTAATAGGGTGCAACTTACAATACATGTACAGTATAACCTCAATACTTCCTATTCCAGTAATAGATTTAACTTATACTTATCTATTGCTAAAAAGTATATATAATAGCACTGAAAGCAGGTTTATGAGCATGCAAGCTAATATCCATTATTATACCCATAAATTTCTCTTGGAGCGTGTTATATTAATAATAAAATACATTTTAACGGAGCCATATGAAATAATTGTATGTAAAGTCATCATTTAATGGCCCTGATATGTCAAAAGGCATTATTAAATCATGTTCTTTTCGTATACCTCTTTAACTGATAACAGTAGCTCAGTCCAAAAAGTTCTATTTTGGTTTCATCTGACCACATGAGATTCTCCCAATCCTCTGCTGTATCATCCATGTATCCATTTTGGTATAAACTCAACTCGTCGTGTTTGGAGGAAGAAGAATACTGAGTTGCATCCCAAGAACACCACACCTACTGTGAAGCATGGGGGTGGAAACATCATGCTTTGGGGCTGTTTTTCTGCTAAGGGGACAGGACAACTGATCCGTGTTAAGGAAAGAATGAATGGGGCCATGTATCGTAAGATTTTGAGCCAAAACCTTCTTCCTTCAGTGAGAGCTTTGAATGGTTGACCAAATACTTATTTTCCACCATAATTTACAAATAAATTCCTTAAAATTCCTACTATGTGAATTCCTGGATTTTGTTTTCTTATTCTGTCTCTCACAGTTGAAGTGTACCTATGATGAAAATTACAGACCTCTGTCATCATTTTAAGTGGGAGAACTTGCACAAACGGTGGCTGACGAAATACTTTTTTGCCTCACTGTAGTATGCTTTTTAATTGAAAAATGATTGTTACTACAGTTTGTTACAAATAAACATTCACCTGGATTTACATGTTGAGAGTGTCTCTCACCAGCAAATGTGCTTCTGCTTCTTGCTGTCTGAATAAATGCTGTAGTGTAAAACACAAAATGGCAGAAATGTCATCTATGCATGCATTTTAACTCTACAAATAAAACATATATAACGGGAAGAAACTGCCCTCTAATCATATTTCAAAACCGAAAAACTTAATGTTTCTTTACAATGAGGCTCAGGTGAACACAGTAACACCCTCTCCATGTGCCTGCAGTGGCTGTAAATATGTTGTGATTTGTATCACATCGCAAATAGCATCCATTATTTCGTTTCAATAATAGCTTACATTTCAGCCAAATGAGCCGATGGCTGAGCTTACAATAAATAGAATTTAAGTTTGGGTTACCAACTTTCTCACCCTGTGAATTTCTGGATTTTCCGCTTTACAGATGTTGCTTATTCACTTTCTATTTACTTCAGAAGTTCACCCAATTGATCTTATAGTTGCCGTGTGCAAACTACTCTCGCAGTCCCTGAATATGAATTACGGCAACAAGAGCCTGTCGCTGTTAGCCCATATAAGAAAAGTCATGAAGCTAACACTAAAAATGATTTAAGTAAATGTACATACATACCTCTGCTCCATACTTGCCAACCTTGAGACCTCCGAATTCGGGAGGTGGGGGCGTGGTCGGGGGTTGGGCGGGGGTGTGGTTAAGAGGGGAGGAGTCTATTTACAGCTGTTGTGTGCACAGTTGTGCACTGCACTCTCTAAAAGCCGCAGATGTTATTGTCACATATGCATGATTGATTGATTGAAACTCTTATTACTAGATTGTACAGTACAGTACATAATCCGTACAATTGACCACTAAATGGTAACACCCGAATAAGTTTTTCAACTTGTTTATGTCGGGGTCCACGTTAATCAATTCATGGTACAAATATATAATATCAGCATAATACAGTCATCACACAAGTTAATCATCACAGTATATACATTGAATCATTTACATTATTTACAATCCGGGGGGTGCGATGAGGAGCTTTGGTTGATATCAGTACTTCAGTCATCAACAATTGCATCAACAGAGAAATGGACATTGAAACAGTGTAGGTCTTACTTAGTAGGATATTTACAGCGAGCAGAGAACATAGTCAGTTCAGATAGTATAAGAACAAGTATATAAATTAGAAATACATTCTTTTTACATTCATTATTTACTTAAGGTTATTTACAATCCGGGGAGATGGGATGTGAATGGAGGAGGGTATTAGTAAAGGGTTGAAGTTGCCTGGAGGTGTTGCCTGGAGGTGTTGTGGTGCATGTGTAACAGGGTCAATAACGTCTTGTAAATAATGTATTTTCTAATGTTTTATTATTGTTATAATTACACAAAATATGTAAGTTAAATGTAAATACCTGAATATTGTTTGATGTTTTGTCAATGAGGAACCTTTGTCTCGTCCCTCCTACTGCAATAATAACTGCGACACCTGTCTTTTCATATGCGTTGGACACGCCTTCCAACTTCCCTTTTTGTCTACGATAATGGGAGAGGTAGGCGTCCATGTGACGACAGAAAATGTTTTGTCTTGTTAAGAACCTCAATTAATTTCTTGTTCATTATTATATTTGTTTAGCGGCTCGACGATGGCACAAAGTTTTTGATGACAATTTATTCTGTATTATCAGGTATGTTTTTATTTTACTTTGTATGTAACTACACCCTCCTTTTTGTCTAAGATAACGGGAGAGTGGCAGAAAGTTGGCAGAAAGTTTTTGATGACAATTGTATTCTGTATTATCAGTAAAGTGCAGTGGAGAAACCCATGGTGTCCGTCGTCTTTCTTAAAACACACACAACGCAGAGGAAAAGACCACCGGTTACACTTGTACAGTAGATGGCAGTATTGTCCTGTTTAAGATTGTCACAACATTGCTGTTTACGGCAGACAAACTGCTTTATGGTAGACAAAAACGTGACTGCTGTTGTTTTGTGCTGTTACTGCGCTGGGAAGACGTTAATGAAACTGTCTAACAATAAACCCACATAAGAAACAGAGAAATCTCCCTCGATCATTCTACAGTTCTAACGTCATTGGGCAGACACGCTGTTTATATTGTGGGAAAGCGGACGTGAATACAGGCTGTCCTCACTCAGGTCCGCATGGAGCTAGTGGGGGCGTGGCCTCCAGCTCCGCCTGAATTTTGGGAGATTTTCGGGAGAAAATTTGTCCTGCGAGGTTTTCGGGAGAGGCTCTGAATTTTGGGAGTCTCCCGGTAAATCCGGGAGGGTTGGCAAGTATGCTCTGCAACCAGCCCGTATTTCCTACTCCTCTTCCTCCTTCTCCTCCTTCCTTGACTTTATAGATTGCACCAGAAACTTTGATGTCTCACTTTTCATCATAAAATATTATCAATCATATTTAAAATTGCTTCACTAGCCTTCTTCGACAGTGACACGATGTGACGTCGCCTTCCACCAGCAGTTTCATCAGGTTCACGGCCCAGGCGGCCAGTAGCAAAGACGCCACGTCATAGGTTAGATTGTTCCAATTAAATGTAGCGCATGGGTCCCCAAACTACTGCCTGCAGGCCGGATCCAGCCTGCCCGCGTCCAAAATCCGTCCCGTGGGATGTGCCAAGTTAAACATTTATTTACAGAGGAATATAAAGCATTTAGTTTGAAAAGGTTGAAAATTTGCTCTTTCATTTCCGATTGAATAAAATGTAGCCCGAAGGCAACTTGGATAGGCTCCGGCCACCCCCACGGCCCCGAGAGGACAAGCGATAAAAAATGTATGTATGTATGTATATGTATATCCACATATATGTATATCCACACACACACACACATATATATATATATATATATATATATATATATATATATATATATATGTGTATATATATGTATGTATATATATATATATATATACACACATACATACATATACATACACATATATATATAAATGTGTGTATATATATGTATATATACATACATATGTATATGTATATATATATATATATACATACATACACACATATGTATATATATATTTATATATATGTATATATATATATATATATACACACATATATATATATACATATACACATATATATATGTATATATATATTTATATATACATACACACACACACAAATGTATGTTTTTTGTAAACTTGTTAAAAGTATTCGATTAAAAAATACAAGCGAGTGTAACGCATACACTCTGATGACTTGCATTGATTGGAATCAGGCAGGATTCACATTAGTTGCAGATAAATTCCACCACTTCAAATTTACATTGCGAGGAAAAAAAAGTGCTCCTGTCCTTGTAATCCCACAAGTAAGTAGGTTTTTCACTTCTTATTTGTCCAGTTTCCATACTTGTTTTTATACACTCATACATCAATCCCTTTTCTACCACTTGTCTCTTTCAGGGTCGCAGGGGGATAGAGCTTTACAAGAAATATATTGGGAGGTAACTTCCGTAGCTTGCTAGCTTTTATGTGCAAGTTTTCTTCGACCCTTATTTTGTTAGCATATGCAGGATGGAGCAGCACTGATATTGGGAAGACAGGAACTGTGCGTGGAAAGAGAGAGTGTTGAAATAAAAAGTGCTTCTCGCGTTCCTGACAGTTTTTTTTTTCGTTCATACTGAGCTCGTAATTTCTAATTGGCACCCCTGCATCAGTAATTCTCCGACTGTGGTACCACTGGTGGTACACGGGTTCCATCTATTGCTACGCCAAATACTCAGGTAATTAAATATTCAAACACAGTGTTACTCTTTAAACTGTGTGTAATTCTACAGTTGCCAAAAATATTAAATGTACCTGTTAATAAAATGTCTGCTTTGATGTTAATTAATACTTAGGGCCACTACGCTATTGTATTTTAATGGTGGTCATTATGATGGTATTTCTGAGGTGGTTCTTGGAGAAAAAATTTTGAGAACACTGACTAACTACAAACCCCGTTTCCATATGAGTTGGGAAATTGTGTTAGATGTAAATATAAACGGAATACGATTTGCAAATCATTTTCAACCCGTATTCAGTTGAATATTCTACAAATACAACATATTTGATGTTCAAACTGATAAATTTTTTTGTTGTAAATAATCATTATCTTTAGAATTTGATGCCAGCAACACATGACAAAGAAGTTGGGAAAGGTGGCAATAAATACTGATAAAGTTGAGGAATGCTCATCAAACACTTATTTGGAACATCCCACAGGTGAGCAGGCTAATTGGGAACAGGTGGGTGCCATGATTGGGTATAAAAACAGCTTCCCAAAAAATGCTCAGTCTTTTACAAGAAAGGATGGGACGAGGCAGACCCCTTTGTCCACTAAGGTGTGAGCAAATAGTCAAACCGTTTAAGAACAACGTTTCTCAAAGTGCAATTGCAAGAAATTTAGGGATTTCAACATCTACGGTCCATTATATCATCAAAAGGTTCAGAGAATCTGGAGAAATCACTCCACGTAAGCGGCATGGCCGGAAACCAACATTGAATGACCGTGACCTTCGAACCCTCAGACGGCACTGTATCAAAAATCGACATCAATCTCTAAAGGATATCACCACATGGGCTCAGGAACACTTCAGAAAACCACTGTCACTAAATACAGTTTGTCGCTATATCTGTAAGTGCAAGTTAAAGCTCTACTATGCATAGCGAAAGTTGTTTATCAACAACATCCAGAACCCCCCCCCCCCCCCGGCTTCTAGCTGCCCGAGATCATCTAAGATGGACTTATGCAAAGTGGAAAAGTGTTCTGTGGTCTAACGAGTCCACATTTCAAATTGTTTTTGGAAATATTCAACATTGTGTCATCCGGACCAAAGGGAAAGCGAACCATCCAGACTGTTATCGACACAAAGTTCAAAAGCCAGCATCTGTGATGGTATGGAGGTGCATTAGGGCCCAAGGCATGGGTAACTTACACATCTGTGAAGGCACCATTAATGCTGAAAGGTACATACAGGGTTTTGAAACAACATATGCTGCCATCTAAGCGCCGTCTTTTTCATGGACGCCCCTGCTTATTTCAGCAAGACAATGCCAAGCCACATTCAGCACGTGTTACAACAGCGTGGCTTCGTAAAAAAAGAGTGCGGGTACTTTCCTGGCCCGCCTGCAGTCTAGACCTGTCTCTCATTGAAAATGTGTGGCGCATTATGAATCGTAAAATACAACAGCGGAGAACCCGGACTGTTGAACGACTGGAGCTCTACATAAAACAAGAATGGGAAAGAATTCAACTTTCAAAGGCTTCAATAATTAGTTTCCTCAGTTCCCAAATGTTTGAGTGTTGTTAAAAGAGAAGGTGATGTAACACAGTGGTGAACATGCCCTTTCCCAACTACTTTGGCACATGTTACAGCCATGAAATTCTAAGTTAAATATTATTTGCAAAAAAAATAAGTTTATGAGTTTGAACATCAGATATCTTGTCTTTGTAGTGCATACAATTGAATATGGATTGAAAACGATTTGCAAATCATTGTATTCCGTTTATATTTACATCAAACACAATTTCCCAACTCATACGGAAACGGTGTTCGTAATAAAAGCTGTGGGTGAAGGCGGCCAATGAAAAAAGGGCGGAATAATAATTCAAATACTATTTTTGTGTGAATACCACAAAGCATTCACACAAAAATAGTCCTCCATATCCATTGGTTTCTTTAGTATGAGACCCTATAGAAAAAGTTCAGACAAACAACCATTCACTCACATTCAGTATTACTGCCAATTGATAGTATCCAATTAACCTAAAAGAGCCATCATTAAAAACATCTTACCATCAAAAACAAGAGGCTTTCTTAGTTTCATGAGTGCAACATCATAATCCATGCCGTTGGGGTCATAAAGAATGTGGAAGATCGTCTTCTCCACTGTAAGAGACTGGGGACCATCGGCTTGCTGCATTGTGTTTCCCACGTGGACCGTCCACAGGGAGTGGTTGACAAACCTAAAATAACAGACAGGATATTTAAAAAAGGAATGTTTCATTAAAATTAAAATAATCAGATGTTTCTTTATTTTTTTGAAAGGCACGCTTCAACAAATATGCCACAGTTATTTAGCGGCTCTTTTATTACCATGTTTTTTGTCTCTTGTCTTTATGGAAGACTCAACTACAATCTATTTAACCCTATTTTCCAGACGAAAAGCCGCTGGATTTTTCCAACTCCTTGAACTCTGCGCCGCTCGTTTAGGGATTTTCTCCGCTAACAGCCATATTGTTTTGTATACAACATACTTTTCATATTACAGAGACTCTGAAAAGGTGTGTTGTTTTTTTGTACTATAGTGCCATCTTTTGGACAAGTTTGCTCACTGCAAGTGCAGCAGGTTGAAAATGTACTTCTCATTTGGTGCCTTGAACCGGAAGTAAAACTGCATAGTGTTTCAACTCAAAAGGATTTTTTCATTTATTACTCCAAGCAATGTTTGTAAGTTTCACAATTTAACTAAAAAAAATCATACTATGTTAGATGCATGTAGGAGTGTGTTTATGCATATTTGTACAGGCTATCTTAATGTATTGTAATCAAGCCAGCGTCATTAGCATTAGTTAATATGCTAACACATTTACGAGTGTCTGTGTTAGTATTATTAACTAACAAAGGCATTTGTATTGTATCAATTTCATAAATTCAATAAAACGTCATCGTGGAGTTACTGAGTCTGTTTAGTTGATTGGCGGGTCCATGACGATGACTTCAGTTTTGTTTGATCAGCCGTTTTACTGCCGTGTGGCAGGAAAACAATTAAGATGTGTAGTTAAACATGTCAAAAATATTTTGCACCAGTATAGATCTGCCACTTATGGCTAATATATGTAAAAATATAAATTTGTTTAAAAATTTGATGGATGCGACTTAAATACTGATGTGCTCTATAGCCCGGAAAATACAGTAGTCTCGTCAAAGCTCCTAAAGTGCATGGATGGCCCTGTTCATGAAACAGTAAGCCACGCTAGAGCACTAAAACACCCGAAAGAGTTTATGGTTGTAAAAGGCTTATGTAGTTTTTTATTTATTTATTTGGGGTGCACAATCAATATCGAGTAAATCATTATGAAGTCTATATAAGAAATTAGGTTAAAAAATAGTTTAGAGAAAAAAAATAATAATAAAAAATGTCAAATAAGTGAGATTAACTGCACTGTGGTGTAGGTGGTTTAGGGTGAGCAAGTCAAGTGCTCCTTTTCAAACTCCAGCTTCGCTCAGTGTAAACATACATTTGGGACTGATTCATTACTTTACAGACGGACATTTTGCATGCTACTTGCATTGTACGTTCTGCAAACATTCCACAAGGAGGGACAAAAAACATCAAACTCCAATGCATCAAACCTAATAATTTCAAGTGGTAATAAACGTGCTTTCCAAAAACGCATGGCTATAATTGCGAAATACCTTTCTAAAGGGTTTCGGTTAATAATTAAATATCACAATTGAGACTTCAAAAAGTGATTAAACTCGTTATTAGCCAACTTTGATAAAGGCAGCAAAAAATACTTTGCAGAGCAGACATATAGTGTATAATATTACATTCAACTCATTTTCCAATACGTATATTAAAAGTATAATTATTTTACTATGAAAATAAATTAGGAAAGTGCAATTGTGAAAAAATTTGGGACTTTACCCAACTCCCAAAATGAGGACTTTTTAAGAATGGACTCAGGTAGCTGCAAACCTGCTTTAAGCATCGTCTGTACCGACATGTTTACATAAATAACAATCACCATAAAGTCCTCGGAGCCTTCAGATGGTCAGCGAGTGGATATACACTTAAAAAACACTCAACCAGTGGTTAAAGGGCCGGGATTGGCACAATATACAGCCTCAACCACCTGAAACCACCTCAAAGCCCACCGCAAAGAAACATGTCACATATACTCTTGACCCGGTTCGGTGGACCTGAAACGTTCCATGCCTACTTATATAAATTTACTTAGTCTTTGTTTTGAATAAAAAAATATATGTATAACATTTCTTTAACCGTTGTGCTTTTATTACCTTAAAAAAAAAATTGGTGAAAACATTTTTTTTTTCTTTTTACATTACAGCAGGACTATTCAACTGATGCCGGCCCACCAAAACTTTTATTTGGGCCCGCCAAACATCACCAAAATAGGTTTGATGAAACTTGGGTTGCTCTTGTATGCATTCATCCTGCCCCCTGATCCCAACCTCCCCTCTCAGAGGGCAACAGCTAAACATATATGTCACAATAAGGTGGCAGTGGAGGAGTAGAAGATGGTACTATCGACCCTGAAAAAAATCTAAATAAATCATGGTTGTGTTATTTTTGGTTGTTTAAAGGCCTACTGAAACCCACTACTACCGACCACGCAGTCTGATAGTTTATATATCAATGATGAAATATTAACATTGCAACACATGCCAATACGGCCGGTTTAGTTTACTAAATTATAATTTTAAATTTCCCGCGGAGTTTCTTGTTGAAAACGTCGCGGAATGATTACGCGTATGATGACGCGTGTTTGTGACGTCTCGGGTTGTAGCGGACATATTAGCCCAGCACCACACACAGATAAAAGTCGTCTCTTTTCATCGCATAATTACACAGTAATTTAGACATCTGTGTTCCTGAATCTTTTGCAATTTGTTCAATTAATAATGGAGACTATAAAGAATAATTCTGTTGGTGGAAAGCGGTGAATTGCAGCTGCCTTTAGCACCGAAACACAGCCGGTGTTTCTTTGTGTGTTGTGAAGCATTAACACAGAGCGGTCAAGCGAACATGTTTCTCTACGTCAACCAGCAAGTTTTTGGATGGGAAAAGTGTGATATTAAGTCGGCTCTTACCGGAGACTTCAGTGGATTATGCGACCTCCTCCTGCAGCTCAAAAAGGCAGCTGTGATCTTGGCTCCTCGGCTACTCTCAGAGACACTGGCGTTCACCACAGCCATCCGACTTTCAGGTATGACTTTACAATCTCACTAAAAAACTATTAAAACAATAAACAGATAAGGGATCTTCCAGAATTATTCTAGTAAATGTGTCTAATTACATCTGAAACGGTCCAACTGCCGCCACCTGGAGGCGTCGCCTTTTCTTTTTTTTCTTTGTTTTTGTGCTTCACTCTAACTTTCCTCATCAATGAATCTTTCATCTTCACTCAAATTAATGGGGAAATTGTCGCTTTCTTGGTCCGAATAGCTCTTGCTGCTGGTGGCTATGATTATAAACAATGTGAGGATGTGAGGGGCCCTATAACCCGTGACGTCACGCGCACATCGTCTGCTACTTCCGGTACAGGCAAGGCTTTTTTATTAGCGACCAAAAGTTGCGAACTTTATCGTGGATGTTCTCTACTAAATACTTTCAGCAAAAATATTGCAATATCGCGAAATTATCTAGTATGACACATAGAATGGACCTGCTATCCCCGTTTAAATAAGAAAATCTCATTTCAGTAGGCCTTTGAAAGAGCTATATGTAAAAATGTGTCTAGAATAGGTACTGCAATCATGGTCAAGATTCTGTAGTACCCCACACCCCTCATCCCTGACTGAGGTTGCCAGATACGCAGCCGAATCCAGCTCGATCGACTGGGCAAGGAACTTCAAAATTCCACTGCCTCTTAGTAGGGGTTGAGGGGCTATTCAATAGCTGAATAGACAAGCGTTTTTTCAATAACAAAACCACAAAACCCAAAACCAGTGAAGTTGGCACGTTGTGTAAATTGTGAATAAAAACAGAATAGAATGATTTGCAAATCGTTTTCAACCTATATTCAATTTAATAGACTGCAAAGACAAGATACTTAACGTTCGAACTGAAAAAATGTGTTATGTTTTGCAAATATTAGCTCATTTGAAATTTGATGCCTGCGACATGTTTAAAAAAAGCTGGCACAAGTGACAAAAACGTCTGAGTAAGTTGAGGAATGCTCATCAAATACTGACTTGGAACGTCCCACAGGTGAACAGGCTAATTGAGAACAGGTGGGTGCCATGAGTAGGTATAAAAGCAGCTTCCATGAAATGCTCAGTCATTCACAAACAAGGATGGGGCGAGGGTCACCACTTTGTGAACAAATGCGTGAGCAAATTGTCGAACAGTTTAACAGTTTAATATTTCTCAAAGAGCTCTTACAAGGAATTTAGGGATTTCACCATCTAAGGTCTGTAATACTATCGAAAGGTTCAGAAAATCTGGAGAAATCACTGCACGTAACATTGAATGACCGTGACCTTGGATCCCTCATGCGGTACTGCATCGAAAAATCAACATCAGTGTGTAAAGGACATCACCACATGGAATCAGGAACACTTCATAAAACCACTGTCAGTAAATACAGTTTGTCGCTACATGTGTAAGTGCAAGTTACAACTCTACTATGCAAAGCGAAAGCTGTTTATCAACAACACCCAAAAACGCCACCGGCTTCGCTAGGCCCGAGCTCATCAAAGTTGGACTGATGCCAAGTGGAAAAGTGTTCTGTGGTCTGACAAGTCCACATTTCAAATTGTTTTTGGAAACTATGGACGTCGTGTCCACCAGACCAAAGAGGCAAATAACCATCTGGATATAGGCACAAAGTTCAAAAGCCAGTATCTGTGATGGTATGGGGGTGTAGTTGTGCCCAAGGCATGGGTAACTTACACATCTGTGAAGGCACCATTAATGCTGAACGGTATATACAGGTTTAGGAGCAACATATGTTGCCATCCAAGCAAGGTTAATTATGGACACTCCTGCTTATTTCAGCAAAACAATGCCAGGCCACATGTTACAACAGCGTGGCTTCATTGTAAAAGAGTGCGGGTACTAGACTGGCCTGCCTGTAGTCCAGACCTGTCTCCCATTGAAAATGTGTGGCACATTATGAAGCGTAAAATACGACTTGCTTGAACAACTTAAGCTGTACATCAAGCAAAAATGGGATAGAATTCCACCTGAAAAGCTTGAAAAAATGGTCTCCTCAGTTCACAAACATTTACTGAGTGTTGTTAAAAGGAAAGGCCATGTGACACAGTGGTAAGAAAATGCCCCTGTGCCAACTTTTTGGCGATGCGTTGCTGCCATTAAATTTAAGTTAATGTTTATTTGCAAAAAAATTTAATTTCTCTGTTAAAACATTAAATATCTTGTCTTTGCAGTATATTTAACTGAATATAAGTTGAAAATGATTTGCAAATCATTGTATTCTGTTTTTATTTATGAATTACACAATGTGCAAACGTCACTGTTTTGGGTTTTGTATAACCAAAACATTTTACACAGAAATTAGGTTATTTTTAGGAAGAAGTATGCCATGCCTGCGTACAATATCACAACAAAGGGCAATCATATGGTTATTATCAGCATTATCAGAAAACAAAGACTAAAACAAACTACAACCAACGCTAGCAATGGTTATACTGGTGAAAATAATTAGCGCATGCTTAGCAGACTGATGTACGCCCAAAACTAAAGAGACATTTTACCAAGGTATGCTTAAAGAGTAATGTTTCAAAAGTTTCAGATTGCCACATAACTTGGTACATGTAGTCCACAATATGCAAACACGAATGAGAAATTATTTGTGGTTTGGCTGTCTCCATTAATTTCACATTGCCATGATAGCCGTGCTAAGGTTGGAATCCATTTACTCAGCGTATCAGCATATTGAAAACAAAATGGGCACTGACACTACCCATATCCACAGTTTTTATTTGTCGAAAATATATTTTGCACTGTCCATTGGATGACACATCGACATACAGGCTAACGGGCATATATTTGCGCTGTTAGCCTGTATGTCGATGTGTCATTGACCGGGCTAGCATGCTAAGCATTTGTTGCACCAATATACTAAATTTGTTAGAGAAGATCATAGACTGTATTGGACAATATAGTTTACATAAGAAATGTCCATTTCCACAAGTAATTAAAAAAAACAAAAACGTAAATGCCCCACTTACCTATCAAGGAGGAAATTAGCAAGTTTGGCGTCAGATAAAAAAATCTTCTCCACCTTCAATCATCTCCATCTTTTAAAGGCATCCCTGATACAAATCCTCCTTTTGTTCCTGGCTTTGTCATGAATACGTTGAGAATCATAACAACGCCTTTTAGATTTACTAAGTTCTGACATGTTTAGTAACTTTGCCAGTGGCAGTAGCTCGACGAAGTTGGCGGTGCGTAACTGGCAACTTGGATGTGACACACCCACGGACTTTCGAATTGGTTAAAACGGTGGAGTGCAGGACATGGAAATGAAAACAATAACAAGATTTTGGGGCTGTAACACTAATTTTCAAATAAACATATCACTGAACTACTGTCATCAGTTATAGAGGAATTAGAAAAGAACATGATTTATTAATGTCTTTTGACATATCAGTGCCAGTTAATGATGACTTGACATGCAATAATTACATATGGCTCCTTTAATTCTGGCAATTAAAACTGGTTAAATACATGTGACGCTAAATTTGACCAGCAGAGGGTGATAACTGTGTTGAGCCACAATGTTTGCTTTGTGTATTAATTAAGCTAAACCTTCTATCTTATTTACGTAACATACACAATGGACCTTATTTATGTAAAATACACAATAGACGTTATACTTTTGTACTGTTTATATTGTCAGTGTTACAAACCTAAATAAAGGAGGACGTATTAAGAAACAAAACTTGTGAGCAAAACGCATGACTGCCGTTTTGCTACCCCGAGATGCAAGAACCAGGAGAGCTGAGAGCAGGTAAGAGGATTTTAATTATCATCAAAACAAAAAAAACAAGAAACAGTCCTGCAACAAAAGTTCCAAACATTGAATTATCTTCGAGTAGTGAGGAGTGCTCGAGTGAAAACATAAGTAGACATCTGTTGATTGGCAGCTGGTGTGGACCGGCTGCCAATCAACGGCAGGAGAGGAGAAAATAGTGCTCCGCAGAACAAACAGGAAATATAACAAAATAAGAGCACTGACGGGAAGTAAATACAAAAACAAGGAAAACCAACCGAAATGAAGTGACAGATCGTCACAAAACTGAGAAGAAAAAAATAATTCAAAAGAAGGAACATCAATAATCAACAAAACTGAAGCATGTTTCTTTATGCTGTTAACTATCTGTCTATCTAGGTGCACAAGCTGGAAACGTGACTAGCGAGGGCAGAATAATTAATTTATTGTCAGTGCAGTGTGAAAGCTGATATGTTTACTGTGCAATTAAGTAAACACAGTCTCAAAGGCCTATAACCTGCGGAGGCACTTTCCAAAGAAATATTAAAATGTTGATGGCCGGCTCCTGAGCCCTTGGGCTCTTGAAAGTGCGGCCCTCTTCATTATGTAGTTGAATAGCCTTCCATTACACTGATGGATATGGAGCGGGAATAACATGAGACTTCTGCTACAAATTGCACAAATGGGTGTGTGCCCCGGGTTTTATAAGTTTGAACATCTTTGTACTAACATACATTTGGGGTTCCTGGCATACACAGACTTTTACTCAGAATCCTACTCACGGTTTTAGACATGAGAAACCTGGTCTGCCAGAGAGTAGAGAGACCGAGCGGGAAGGATAAGTCTTGATAACTTAGCAAATATTTAGACCGATCCAGACTGTCCATCCGTCCATGTTCCGCCGCTAGTCCCTCCCGGGGTTGCGGGGGTGCTGGAACCCATCCCAGACTGTCCTTTTAAATAATCCGACTAGTGACAACTCTAGCGACTTTGTGCGGGGAAGCTCTTTTGGACACTCTGACATGAAATCTTGTTTTGACTTGTCGGTATGTGGGAAATGATGAATGACGGACTCACCCGAATAAACAGTGCGCTGCTGTGACAATCCAAAATGAAGACACGATGGCGCCGCCACAGCGGTGCACTTTGTTGAAATGGAGGCTAACCTGCCAGGGGAACTGACCAGGCCTTGAGAGGTGTCCTCCAACAATTTGAACCGAGTGCTTAACACGAGGCTTGTATTTCGGTCTGACGCCACACTCTGAGGACAGAATCGTAGAGGGAGACATGTTATAGATTAGATCCAAGTATTGCTTCATGTGAAAATAAAGTTGTTAAAGTCAAACCCTGGTGACTGTACTAAATTTATTTAGAAAATGCTCTGTCCCTTGGTCTTCTGGCCGGCTTGGACAGGACTCTCTTGCTCACTGAGTTGTTGAATGTGCTAACGATCTTACTTAAAGGCCTACTGAAATGAGATTTTGTTATTGAAAAGGGGATAGCAGGTCCATTCTATGTGTCATACTTGATCATTTCGCGATATTGCCGTATTTTTGCTGAAAGGATTTAGTAGAGAACATCGACGATAAAGTTCGCAACTTTTGGTCGCTAACAGAAAAGCCCTGCCTTTACCGGAAGTCGCAGAAGATGACGTCACCCGTTGATGGCTCCTCACATCCTCACATTGTTTTTAGTGGGAGCCTCCAACAAAAAGAGCTATTTAGACCGAGAAAACGACAATTTCCCCATTAATTTGAGCGAGGATGAAAGATTCATGTTTGAGGATATTGATAGCGACAGACTAGAAAAAAAATAAAAATCAGGTTAAAAAAAAAAAGCGATTGCATTGGGACGGATTCAGATGCTTTTAGACACATTTACTAGGATAATTCTGGGAAATCCCTTATCTTTCTATTGTGTTGCTAGTGTTTTAGTGAGTTTAATAGTACCTGATAGTCGGAAGGGTGTATCCACGGGTGTGTTGACGCCAGTGTCTGATGGAAGTCGACGGCAGCTGTACGGACGGCGCAAGCTCAGCTGATCTCCGGTAAGTGGCGACTTTTTACCACAATTTTCTTACCAAAAACTGCTGGTTGACATTTGGTCGGGATCCATGTTCACTTGACCGCTCTGATCCATAATAAAGTTTCACCTCTGGGAATTTTAAACAAGGAATCACCGTGTGTTTGCGTGGCTAAAGGCTAAAGCTTACCAACTCTATCTTTCAACTTTGACTTCTCCATTATTAATTGAACAAATTGCAAAAGATTCAGCAACACAGATGTCCAAAATACTGTGTAATTATGCGGTTAAAGCAGACGACTTTTAGCTGTGTGTGTGCGCAGCGCTAATATTTCCTAACAGTCCGTGACGTCACGCGTACACGTCAGCATTCCGCGACGTTTTCAACAGGACACTTCGCGGGAAATTTTAAATTGCAATTTAGTAAACTAAAAAGGCCGTATTGGCATGTGTTGCAATGTTAATATTTCATCATTGATATATAAACTATCAGACTGCGTGGTTGGTAGTAGTGGGTTTCAGTAGGCCTTTATTTAAAACACACACAATCTTACTTAAAACCTACACTTCATAACATTTGATAACCACAGTATATCAGGGGTGTCCGAGACAACTTTTTGCTCCTGATACCATGCCGTTATTCGAGCCTTGAGTATCGGCCTATAATACGAAATTAACAGGGATTGGCCACATATGCGGTCCTCTCCAAGGTTTCTCATAGTCACCATTGTCACCGACGTCCCACTGGGTGTGAGTTTTCCTTGCCCTTAAGTGGGCTCTACCGAGGATGTCGTTGTGGTTTGTGTTGTGGTTTGTACAGCCCTTTGAGACACTAGTGATTTAGGGCTATATAAATGATGTACATGACACTATGTACATGACTATGCACATGTTGACTCCAAGATTGTTCAAAACAGAAGGAGAAAATATCTATACACTATAGCCACATATAGACCTGTTTGATGCTTTGTAAAGTTACTGGGGATCAATTTTGGTTCAGATCAGGTAGAGGTTATGCTGAGCCATGATTTTATGGCAGTTTTAAAATTTAGTAGGGAAGTTCAAATGTTAAGGTCTGTTGGTAGTGCATTCTGTGTGGTGGGAAAATAGTAGATTGCTTTTTTTCCCATGAGAGTCTTGAATTGTGGGTCTGAGGAACTCCCTCTCATGAAGTACCTGTGAGCATCACATACTCTGGTGAAATAGTTCGACAAGGTTGAAGTGTTGTCATAATTGTTTTGTGCAACACATAGACAAGTTTTGTTACCGGATACTTTCTTACCCTCTTTTGCCTTGGAGACTTTGTATGTGTAATATGCAACTTGAATTATTTGATACTTGTTTATATTGAAACATAGGCTTTTATAGACTACTATATTGTTCAAGTAACGACACCTATTTCATATGTCTAGCTTATGTGCTATTGTGTGCTTAGCTGCTCTGTAGCTGCTAGCTTGTAGTAGCAGATAGTCCAGTGGTCCCCAACCACCGGGCCGCGGACCGCTACTGGTCTGCGGATCGATTGGTACCGGGCCGCACAAGAAATGAAAAAAAAAAAAATATATATATATATATATATATATATATATATGTATATATATATATATATATACATATATCTATATCTATATATATATATACATATATATATATATACATATATATATATTGTGCGCAGCAGCATTCGTGAGGGAGGTGAAGAGACGGAGACAGCGAGAGCGAGAGAGTTATGATAAACGTGCATGCGTCGCCAGGCTCTGCTTTTTACCCATAGATTTATTAGATTTTATTTTTTATTATCTATAGCAGGAGTGTCAAAAGTGTGCCCCGGAGGCCATTTGCAGCCCAAAGCTAATATTTTAAAGGCCCACTGCACATTCTAAAAATACTATTAAAATAAACAAAAACATAAACAAAAGTGAAATAAAAAAGCTTAAAGGCAAAATGTAATTTTAAAAAAGTTGCAATGTTGACTAATAAAACAAAGCTGTTTTTTTTTTAATTTCAAACTGCCATTGCTCAAAACATAATATTTAATCAAAATCAATGTTATTATGAATTATTGACATATCCAAGTTTCCGATTACTTCACATCAAATATTCCACTAAGAAAAATATTTTTGGTGGAATATTTTGCACATTTGGTAAATAAATAACCAAAAAAATGTATATTTTGTTGTTTTCTTACTGTACCGAAAATGAACCGAACCGTGACCTCTGAACCGAGGTACGTACCGAACCGAAATGTTTGTGTACTGTTACACCCTTGATATATATATATATATATATATATATATATATATATATATATATATATATATATATATATATATATATATATATATATATATGTATACACATATATACACAAAACCAGTGAAGTTAGCACATTGTGTAAATCTAAATAAAAACAGTGATTTACAAATCCTTTTCAAACTATATATTCAATTGAATAGATTGCAAAGACAAGATATTTACGTCCGAACTGGTAAACTTTATTTTTTGCAAATATTAGCTCATTTGGAATTTGATGCATGCAACATGTTTCAAAAAAGCTGGCACAAGTGGCGAAAAGACTGAGAACGTTGGGGAATGCTCATCAAACTTATTTGGAACATCCCACAGGTGAACAGGCTAAGTGGGAACAGGTGGGTGCCATGATTGGGTATAAAAGCAGCTTCCATGAAATGCTCAGGCATTCACAAACAAGGATGGTGCGAGGGTCACCACTTTGTGAACAAATTGTCAAACAGTTTAAGAACAACATTTTTCAACGAGCTATTGCAAGGAATTTATGGATTTCTAAGGTCTGTAATATCATCAAAAGTTTGAGAGAATCTGGATAAATCACTGCACGTAAGCAGCAAGGCAAATTAAATGCCCGTGACTTTATGTGTACCCACTCTTCCGCCCGATTGTAGCTGAGATAGGCATCAGCGCCCCCCGCGACCCCAAAGGGAATAAGCGGTAGAAAATGAATGGACTTTGGATGTCACAGGCGTTACTGCATCAAAAAGCGACATCAGTGTGTAAAGGGTATCACCACATGGGCTCAGGAACACTTCAGAAAACCACTGTCAGTAACTACAGTTGGTCGCTACATCTGTAAGTGCAAGTTAAAACTCTACTATTCAAAGCGAAAGCGATCAACAACTCCCAGAAAGGCCGCAGGCTTCGCTGGGCCCGAGCTCATCGAAGATGGACTGATGCAAAATGGAAAAGTGTTCTGTGGTCTGACGAGTCCACATTTCAAATTGTTTTTGGAAACTGTGGACGTTGTGTCCTCTGGACCAAAGAGGAAGAGAATCCATCCGGATTGTTATAGGCGCAAAGTTCAAAAGCCAGCATCTGTGATGGTATGGCAGTGGATTAGTGCCCAAGGCTTACGCATATGTACTTACACATGCTGAAAGATACATACAGGTTTTGGAGCAACATATGTTGCCATCCAAGCAACAACTTTTTCATGGACGCCCCTGCTTATTTCAGCAAGACAATTCCAAGCCACATTCTGCACGTTTTAAAACAGCGTGGCTTTGTAGTAAAGGAGTACGGGTACTGGACTGGCCTGCCTGTAGTCCAGACCTGTCTCCCATTGAAAATGTGTGGCGCATTATGAAGTGTAAAATACGACAGTGTTGAACAACTAAATCTGTACATCAAGCAAGATTGGGAAATAATTCCACCTGAAAAGCTTCATAGTATGGTCTCCTCAGTTCCCAAACGTATACTGAGTGCTGTTAAAAGGAAAGGCTATGTAATATATATACATATATATATATATATATATATATATATATATATATATATATATATATATATATACATATATATATATGTATATATATAAACACACATATATATATATATATATATATGTATATATATATACACACATATATACATGTATATATATATATATACACACACATATATACATTTATATATATATATAAATGTGTATATATATATATATATATATATATATATATATATATATATATATATATATATATATAATTTGATGTTTTGGCATTGTTTAACACAAGTATTCAACTTTGTTGAAGCTCTTTTGTTTTCAAACTTTCTGTAAACATTTCAAAATGGATAAAAAATATATTTGAGAAAAAACACGCTTTTTTTCTGTCAAAAATTCTCATGAAAATGTTTTTAAATTGGAACAAAGCCAACATTTTACTTACCCAGACATTTCAGCGTTGTCACATTTTTCGAGGTGCATTGGGGTTTACTGTGAAGAAACAAGACAATAGTGGAGTTTAGTGATGGATTATGAAACAGCAGGACATGACTATTTTTACTGTAATTTTTTTAATGTATTTCTGGTGAGTGCTATTGACTATGTGATCTGAAAAAGGGACCATAAAATCACATTACTTTTGGGGAAGTGAAATAGTAGTAGATCATATTACATATTTGGGTCCAATAGTACGTAGTTACAGGGGCAGTATCAGTAAAAAAACACAGAAAGGCAGTGGAACTATATCAATAAAACAGTTTTTCTATTCAATGATTCTATTTTATTTCCTACAATTGTTTAAACAAAACCAAATCAATAGAATGCAATAGGCTTATTTCCACTGCAGGAACCTTTACAGAAACTTTCCGATTTACCCGGGTCGATAAATTGTGTTTCGACCAAAAACTACCCGGTTAAATTTAGTTCTATCAGAACTACTTTTAACTGTCAACTTTGTCAATTCTACACATGTACAATACTTATAAGGAATCGAAATTACGTAGTTCTTAGTAAGGAACTGGGTTACCACAAGGCGTTGCCAAAATAATAATTACTACTTTAAAGCACTACTGAAACCCACTACTACCGACCACGCAGTCTGTTTATATACAGTATCAATAATTAAATATTAACATTGCAACACATGCCAATACGGCCTTTTTAGTTTGCTAAAGTGCAATTTAAAATTTCCCGTGAAGTGTCGTGTTGAAAACGTCGCGGTATGATGACGTGTATGATGACACGTGCGTTTGACGTCACCGGTTGTAGCGGACATTATTTTCCAGCCATATCCAAGCTATAAGTAGTCTGCTTTAATCGCATAATTACACAGTATTCTAGACATCTGTGTTGCTGAATCTTTTGCAATTTGTTCAATTAAAAATGGAGAAGTCAAAGTAGAAAGATGGAGGTTGGAAGCTTTTAGCCTTAAGCCACAAAAACACAGCTGGTGTTTCCTTGTTTAAAATTCCCGAAGATGAATCTTTATTATGGAACAGAGCGCTCAAGAAAACATGGATCCCGACTACATGTCAACCGGCAGTTTTCTGTGAGAAAATTGTGGTAATAAGTCGCCTCTTACCGGAGACATCAGCGGAGCTTCCGTCCTGCTGCAGCTGCCGTGACTTCCCTCAGAGACTCTGGCGTCAACAGACCCGTGGCCACACCCCTCTGACTTTCAGATACTATTTAATCTCACTAAAACACTAGCAACACAATAGGAAGATAAGGGATTTTCCAGAATTATCTTAGTAAATGTGTCTAATAACATCTGAATTGCTCCCACTGCCATCGCCTTTTTTTTTTCTAGTCCTTCACTCTAAATTCCTTCATCCATGAGTCTTTCATCCTTGCTCAAATTAATGGGGAAATTGTCGCTTTCTCCGTCCAAATCGCTCTAGCTGCTGCTGGCTGTGATTGTAAACAATCTGAGGATGTGAGGAGCCCTACAACCTGTGACGTCACGCGCACATTGTCTGCTACTTCCGGTAAAGGCAAGGCTTTTTTATTAGCGACCAAAAGTTGCGAATTTTATTGTCGATGTTCTCTACTAAATCCTTTCAGCAAAAATATGGCAATATTGCGAAATGATCAAGTATGACACAGTAGGCCTTTTAAGAAGATAAATTTGTCATAATGTTTTAGTGTTTTTCATATATATCATTTTTCTGAGTAATTTTACTTGATCGAGCCTTTTCAGCACTACAAAATAATGAAAGTTTGTACTTTTTGCTAATATCGTATTGGATTGATACCAGTATCGTATTGATCTGGGAGGTCTCAGTATGAATCTTTGTTTGGGCATTTCTGAGTGGAGTTTGCATGGTCTCTGGGTTTTCTCTGGGTTGGTCTAGCATTCCAAAACTATGTATGTTAGTTATGTTACTTGGAGACTCTCATAAAGGTTGTGAGTGTAGATTGTTGTTTGTCCTTATGTAGCCTGCAATGCATTTTTGCCCAAAGTCAGCTGGGATAGGCTCCAGCTTACCCGTGACCCTAATGAGGATAAGCGGTATAGGAAATGGATGAATGGACATTGTTTATTAATAAAAAATTAATCAATTAACCTGCTCAGTGGCCTTGTGGTTAGAGTGTCCGCCCTGAGATCGGTAGGTCGTGAGTTCAAACCCTGGCTGAGTCATACCAAAGACTATAAAAAAGGGACCCATTACCTCCCTGCTTGCCACTCAGCATCAAGGGTTGGAATTGGGGGTTAAATCACCAAAATGATTCTCGAGCGCGGCCATCGCTGTTGCTCACTGCTCCCCTCACCTCCCATGGGTTGGACGAGGGGAAGGGTCAAATGAAGAGGTACATTTGACCACAACAAGTGTGTGACTGTCAGTGGTACTAACTTTTTTATTTCGTAGTGTAGTTGTTTGCATTACTATTGTATTGTTTTTCATACAATATTTCTTATCGAAAAGTTTTTCCTTTTTAAAAGGCATGTTACGTGTACAAATGGTGATGTATTGGGAGAGCAAAACAGATTAAATTGAGTTGAATTAGTTTAAATGAGGGCTTCACTGTGGCAGAGGGGTTAGTGCGTCTGCCTCACAATACGAAGGTCCTGCAGTCCTGTGTTCAATTCCAGGCTGAGGATCTTTCTGTGTGGAGTTCGCATGTTCTCCCCGTGAACGCGTGGGTTCCCTCCGGGTACTCCGGCTTCCTCCCACCTCCAAAGACATGCACCTGGGGATAGGTTGATTGGCAACACTAAATGGGCCCTAGTGTGTGAATGTGAGTGTGAATGTTGTCTGTCTATCTGTGTTGGCCCTGCGATGAGGTGGCGACTTGTCCAGGGTGTACCCCGCCTTCCGCCCGATTGTAGCTGAGATAGGCGCCAGCGCCCCCCGCGACCCCGAAAGGGAATAAGCGGTAGAAAATGGATGGATGGATGGATAGTTTAAATGAGCGGAGCACTTTAGGATGTGAGTATTCTGAGTTACGAGCGTGGTCATGGAATGCAATGTGCGCCTCGTTTGGTCTACCACTGTGTTTGTTAAGAATGAAACTTTTCTCAAAACAAAAACCGACAATAGAGATTTGTTACATGATACATTGTCACTTTTTTATACTTTTACATAAAGCATACTTAAATTACTGTTTGACTTTTACCTGAAAGTTGCAGTGTTTTGGAGCTTCATGGTCAGGTTAGTGCTGAGGCTGATGGACACCAGATCGTACTGAAGATTCTGCTCGATGGAGGTCAGAGGGATGAACAACGACTCGACATAACTGCCAAAGACACATAAACATTCCAGTCGGAATGTTGAGTTTATTTTGAAATATGTGCTTTTTACTGTGACATTGATCACACCAGAAAGTGTGCCATTAACTCCGTAAACTTGCAAACACAGCCAGAAAAGTATTTACAGAGGTTCACTTTTTCCAATTTTTTTTAATGCTATAGCCTTATTCCAAAAAAATTAAGAAATTGATTTGTGTCCTCAAAATTCTGCACACGATACCGCATAATGAATGACAATGTGAAACATTTTTTGATGTAGGGATGGAGTGGCAAGAACTGGTATACTAGTCAGGATAGAGAAAAGATGAATGCAGCCATGTACAGAGACATCCTGGGTGAGAACCAACATTTCCTACCCAACCTAGTGGAGCTTGAGAGGTGCTGCAAAGAGGAATGGGCAAAACTGCCCAAAGAAAAGTGTGCCAAGCTTGTGGCATCGATTTCCAAAAGGCTTTAGGACAGTGGTTCTTAACCTGGGTTCGATCGAACCCTAGGGGTTCGGTGAGTTGGCCTCAGGGGTTCGGTGGAGCTTCGGCCGCGGAGGTCAAGACACACCCAACTCATTGTGAAAATAAAAACTTCTCCCTATCGTTATATTATGATTCCCCCAAACAATGTTCCCTCTAATTTCCATCTGATTTGCAGGTGTGTAATTTGTTGTGTTTTCATGCACTGTGTTGGTTTTGTTCTTTGAACAAGGTGATGCTCATGCATGGTTCATTTTGTGAGACCAGTAAAAAAACATAACTTTGTCCTGAATTTGGAAACAAAAAACATTTAATTTTTCACTAGAAAAGGGTTTGGTGAATGCGCATATGAAACCGCTGGGGTTTGGTACCTCACCACTGCTTTAGGATGTAACTGCTGCCAAATGTGCATTAACAAAGCCTATGAATACTTATGTGATTTTTTTGGTTTTTAATTTCTAATAAATTTGCAAAAAAAATAAAATAAATCTTTTTTACATTGTTATTATGGGGTATTGTGTGTATAATTTTCCGGGTGCTTTGTATGTCGTCAGGTTGCACTTATGCACACGTATTCAGAGGAATTGAGGTTGCTGTGTTACAGTCACAGATAAGTAGACCACTTAATGTCAAATACTTTTTTTTTTATTAATAACATTTTGGATAAAAGTTTTTTTATTTTTATTTTTTTAAAGGTAAATCATATGGGAAAAATCCTTGTAAATAAAAATAAAAAAAGCCATTCAAACGGATCAAAGCCATTTGGGTCCCCAGGAAATAAAATGTATACATGCGTGATAAAATTAACCGTAAAATATTTTTTTTTTACTAAGCTACGTTTCATGCATATTGATGTGATTGCATATTTAATAAACACCATTTAAAATAATTGTTTAAACTAATGGTGTCCTGATTTGATATTAATATCCGATATCAGGAAAAAAACAAGTATCGCATGATGTCAGCTTGCATCTAAAATCTCTGATACAATCAGTCTTGCAGCGTGTTCACTTGTGCAGGGTTGGAATTGGGGGTTAAATCACCATAAATGATTCCCAGGCGCGGCACCGCTGCTGCCCACTGCTCCCCTCACTTCCCAGGGGGTGATCAAGGGGATGGGTCAAATGCAGAGGACAAATTTCACCACACCTAGTGTGTGTGTGAGAATCATTGGTACTTTAACTTTAAAGTTGGACAGCCAGTTAACTTTTAAATGTCTTCAAATAAGCACACAATATTTTCTTCTAATTGAGTCAATTCCTTTACAAAAGGTAAACATGGTAGACCATAGACCAGTGGTTCTCAATCTTTTTTCAGTGATGTACCCCCTGTGAACATAATTTTTTAATTCAAGTACCCCCTAATCAGAGCAAAGCATTTTTGGTTGAAAAAAATAAATAAAGAAGTAAAATACAGCACTATGTCAAAATTTTCTGATTTTTTTAATTGTATAAGAGTGCAAAATATTGCTCATTTGTAGTGATCTTTCTTGAACTATTTGGAAAAAATATATATAAAAATAACTAAAAACTTGTTGAAAAATAAACAAGTGATTCAATCATAAATAAAGATTTGTACACATAGAAGTAATCATCAACTTAAAAGTGCTCTCTTTGGGGATTGTAATAGAGATCCGTCTGGATTCATCAACTTAATTGTAAACATTTTGTCACAAAAAAAGAAATCTTTAACATCAATATTTATGGAACATGTCCACAAAAAATCTATCTGTCAACACGGAATATTGCATTGTTGCATTTCTTTTCAGTTTATGAACTTGCATTCATATTTTGTTGAAGTAATATTCAATAAATATATTTAATAAGGTTTTTTGAATTGTTGCTGTTTTTAGAATATTTAAAAAAAAAAATCTCAAGTACCCCTTGGCATACCTTCAAGTAC